>NC_016090.4:42284589-42584589 GCF_000004515.6 Glycine max | reverse complement strand
TAAAACCATTCATGAGCCTTCATCCAACAGCTTAAGCTTTTAGAAGAGTAGGACCTTGACATGGTATCAAACCTCTTTAACCATGTGGTTAAAAGTTCAATCCTTGTTGCTTCATAACTTCTAAATAAAAGTTGAATTCCAACACAAGGTGGCCCTAAGCATTGTCCATGCTAGATATGAAATCATTCATGAGCCTTCACCTAACAACTTAAGTTTTTAAGAGTGTTGGCCATGAAAAAAAGTAATCCAGAAATGCACTCTATTATGTAAGTAATAGCATATCTTTGCCAAAAAAATTATAAAAATAGATATTTATTGTCTTAGCAACACGTCACCCACGAGTAGTTAACCGATAATGAATTAACTCACTACTCACTAGGCATTAGGGACTGTTTTATTGGAAGGATTCAAGTTTAATCCACTGATGCAGTGTAAAAAACTTTATACTATCAATAAAACATATGAAGCCAAATGGTTCAAAGATTTTACTGGAAGTGAAGAATCTTAGTTACAACATTGATTTGTAACTTTCTTGTCTGCTTATAGTTTCACATTTATATTGGATGTAATTTAAAATGTTATTGTAAAACTCACAGTACATCACAATGGGTCTTAAAGAGTACCGCACTGTTATAAAGTGGTTCGAATTTAATTTTAGGTCTTATCAGAGCATCACATGGATCACAAAAATCTCTCTCCTCTTAAATGGGCCATTTATGGCCCAAAATTCTCAATGCGATGTTCCAAACATACCAAGAGCCACAAATTGGTTTCCATACAAAAATCAACAAGAGCAACTGAAGCACAGCAGAAAATGCAGGAGCTGGAATTCCAAAGATTAAACTCTTTGGGGACAGAGGCGCAGCTAGAGAGAGGGAAAAAAATATAATTCTTTGGCATGTACAGATATGTTTTCACTCTCAATTGGATTTAATGTCTCAAAACCATCTTCCTCATCCTTTTGGATTCTTGATTCTGGATCAACAGACCATATACTCTCTCATCTAAATATTTCTCCACAAAAAAAAATGGCATTGTACACTTATAACAGTAGTTGGCATAGGAAATATTAAAAAAAATTCCTTCATGACCTTCAAAGATGTTCTTCATGTCCCAAAGTTATCCACGAACCTTGTTTCCATACAAAAACTTCAAAATGTTAAAGCCTCAAATTGGTTACAGGGTCAGAAGGGAATGCGAGTTCAACAATTGTCTCATGAGTCATGAGCCCAAAGTTTAGAAGGTTTACACTAGAAGGGACAGAGGGAGACTAGAGAGGAATGATGAGGTGGCAGTGAGAGAGAAAGGGAAGGAAGGAGCTAGTTATTGAATAGCGGAATGTGTTGTTATGATATAGGAGAGAAGGGGAGTGAGGAGGGTATCCTAGCATATCATTTTGTTAGTTATGGATAGAGAGCAGTATCTCTCGATAATAGCTGAGCAGTATTTCTCTATAATAGCAGAGCAGCTCAGGGTAGTATTCGGCTGAATTTTCCTTGGTCTTAATAATACATATTACATACATCGTCTTTCTTCTTCATTCCTGCTATATTTCTTTCATCTCTGTTACTGTTGGATTCAGTTTTGTATCAAAGTGGTCAAACCTGCCAGATTCTAAGGGAGAGCAGTGAACTAAGGAGAGGAATACAAATGAATTCAACCGATGAAGACAGAGTCCAAAGTAGCAGCTCTGGAAAATGAAGTAGCCAATCTCAGATCTACTCTTGCTGAAATGAAGTCTAAGGCAGATGAGCACCAGGAAAAGTCGATGGAGATGTTGACAAAGGGTATGGAGAAATTAACTTCTTCATTGGGATGGAAGAAGCTTCAAGGGAATCCAATGGATGAGTTCCTCCAATAGGTGAAAAAGGTGGAATTGTTGATGTTCAACAGAGAAGATCCAGCTGGTTGGATTTCTCAAGCAGAAGTTTACTTCTGAATGATGGAGACGAGTCCAGATGTTTAAGTGAACCTCCCACAGCTGTGTATAGAATGACCCACAATCAACTTCTTTAACTCTGGTAGCAAACAAGCCTAATTTGACTTGAGAACAGCTCAAAGGTTAATTGCTTGACAGATATGGATGGATGAGTGATGGCAACATTTTCGAGCAACTTACGGCTCTTCAGCAAGTAGGGAGTGTAGATGAGATGAGTAAATACAGGAATTTGAAAAGTTAACAACCCAGGTGATGCGCTTGCCTGATGACCAATATTTTGGGTATTTAATTCATGGACTGAAGGAGAATATCTGTGGCAAAGTGCGTAGCATCCGTGCTTTGGGTCCTCCATCCCATTCACAAATAATGAATCTAGCCAGAGTGATCAAAAGTGAATTATAGGGTCAGCAATAAGCATTGATTTCAATCAGGCATGAGATCATCGGGAAGAAGGGAAAGTTTTGGGTTGGGTTCTGCTACCCGAAATGAGCCATTTTAACTCAGGTGGCCCACACATTTTAAAAGTATTTAAATGTTATTATTAAAATAGATTTAAAAATCTGGAGACCATCTGGAGATCCTGTCAGCCATATTAACTGTTTTTTTTTTTGCTGAATGCCATATTAACTGTTTATTAACAACCAAAACATCACTTGCAGTTGACCAAGAAGTCAATGTAGAGCAATTATGGGAACTTCTCTATTATTTGCAATATGTGAAGCAACTAATATATGCTTACAGAATGGGACCAGAACACAAAACTGAGAGATAGACAAAATACATGCTTTCCAAGAATTTTTGTGACCAGAATCACCTGGAATCAACTGCTAACTTTCTTCCAGGAAGATAAATTTGGTTTCCAGGATTAGATAGCTGAATATGTGTTACAGGAATAAACCTACAAAGACACAGAGAAAAAGAAGAAAGTTCATACAAATTAACTATTTTTCCATAAAACGCAGTTTGTAACAACAGTTATCATATGTTCTAGCCATGCTTTAATGAACCCAAACTGGAAACACTCCCTCCACATTGCATAATATTTAGAGAGGGAGAGAGAGAGAGAGAGAGAAGAGACAGAGACAAGGTGAACGAACCTGTGCATTTCATTGCAAAATGTGAGCAACGACAACTTCCCAGAATCAGATGTAGCAACCAAAAGGTCTTTACCCCACAGCTACAGGAAAAAAAGATCCACTCACAACAACAAATTTCATTCAAATCAAAACAAGCCGAAACAGTGATTTCCTTACAAACAGAGCCCACAGTTAACCACAGCAGTGAAAAGAGTAACACACCTGCGGATCACGTGCGACACGAAATTTCTCATTCCAGGGCAATATGGCAAGATCTTTGACGGTGCCAAAGACAGGCTGATCACACACAGATTGCACATTCCCATCCTCGTCAATAACCACCAATTCAATAGATGTCTCCTGAAATCACAAATGAACAAACAGGAGCAACATAACATGTCATCCTCCTAATCCTAATCAAAATAACAGCAAGTGAAGTGATAGATGATAAGAGAAGCACAGCAGAGCTCAGTTAAATCAAGTTAATTATTCTAAAGCAAAAAATAACTACACTACAGCATGTAGCAGCAGTGAGACACGATAATAAGTTAGATTTTGGATGAGGCAAAAATGGGGAAACGGAGGTTACCTTGCCGAAAATGACGTCGTTTGAGGAGGGAGAACGGATGTGAGCGTGGAGAACCTGAAGAACGACGCTGCCTCTGAGAACGCACTTGGAGAGGTAGTAGCGCGCCGAGGCGGAGGAAGACGAAGAAGAGGGACCTGAACCTGAATTCGCAGAAGAGCATTCTTCTTCAGAAACCGCCATTCGCCACGATTAGTTGTCGTTTAGGTTTGAGTTCGGACGATTGATTGTGTTTGTTTCCCGAGAAATTCGAGACTCCAAACAGCGTTCATTGAGACTTGGCGACGGTGATGCACATAATTCCAAGTTCAGTATAAGATGAACAACAAGAGGGTTTTCGTTTCCTTACGTCTCATTTCATTACATGTCCGAAGAATGTAAGATGGAGGACAATAAGGAGACACTGAATTTCATTTTATATTACATCAATTTGGGTTTTATTAAGATTAAGATTTATGTTGATAATAATATTTTATTTAATGCTTATTGAAATTAAAAATTTAACATAATTTTATCATATTAAATTTTAAAAATAAATAATATATGTATTCATCACGTAAATGTTATATAAGTAGATGTTAATATTTAATATATGTCATCGTTAAAGTGTAAATTTAAATTTTTATATTTACCGACTAGTGTAATGATAAATTTATCAAATTTTAAAATAATTCATATCTATAATAATTTATGATTTTTATAAACATGAAAACTTTTATGTTCAGCATGAAGATGTTCTTGATGCTTTATCCTCAAATGAAGATGTTCAACAACTTCTGATAATCTTTCTCTTCAACACCTCGGACTAAGAGAAGCTTTTATGGAGACATTCTAGCAATGGTATATATAATGTTAAAAATATTTATCATGACGTTGTGGATACTCTTTAGATGTTACACATTTGATTTGAAGGTTCATGAAAGTTGGACATCCCTTTGGCGTCTACACATTCCTCCCAAGATAAACACTTTGCTTGAAGATTTTTGAGAGGTTGCTTCCCACAAGGACAAAGCTTTTTTGCAGAGGAATTCAATACCCGACCAGTTGCATTTTCTGCCTCAACTCCACGGAAACAAATTGACATCTTTCTCTTGACTGTATCAAAGCTCGACAATTTGGGAAAGAAGCTAATTTTTGGTCCCTCATTGAAAATAAAATTCTCGCAGTTGATACTATTCAAAGCCTTGTTTTTTGACATCCCTGATACTCAATAAGTTTCGGTAAACACAAAGTTCTTGATTACTCTTTGGTCAATTTGGAAAAACAAAAATGAAAGAATGTGGAACAATCAAGGCATTTCAACTTCCATAATTGCAATATCTAGCCAATACCTCCATCAATGGCTTAGTGTAAGGGGTCCTAGTATTACCTCTCACTTGCAAAATCTTTTTTGGTACCAATTAACTCATAGGAAAATAGGTTAACCCAGTAACAAACTCAATAACAAAACAATAAGCCGTCGAAAAAAATTCCTCCAAACCTACGAGAACCTATGAAGAACACCAATAAAATATAGAACACAAAATAGAATAAAGAGACAAGAAGACGAAACCCTAAAATACAAAATAGAAAATGTGAAACACTTATCTTCTTCTCCAAATATTGTTTTGACAACTGGACAATTTAAAATATGACGTGCGTAGAATCTATTGTCAAAAAATCAGTCTGATCGAACTGTGAATCAATCTGTAATTGCAATTTGAAAAATGCTTTCTGGTGGGTGTGTAAAAATCACAATGATTTTTTCTATACTTTTTCTCTCAACGTTTTATAACCGTTTTTTCCTCACAAATAAGTCTCCCTCTTACTAATCACAAAATGAATATTTTCATTTGGGTATTTACTCCACATAAGAAGGAAGCCCAAAAAATTCAACATGACAAAAACCACAACCAAACTCAATCAAGATGAATCTAGACACAACTATTTTCTCTAATGCAAACTCTTCTGGTCTTCATTTGGTCAATCCATCTTATAATCTGTCATCTGGTCGACCTATCCCAAATATGAACCATCATTTTAGCATTATACCCGAGTGAATTATATTTTTTGTTTACTCACCTTTATCGTATATTATAATACTTATCTTTATGCTATCATATATCATACCATACATCATATCTAGATTATGACTTATATCTTACTTTCATCTCATCATATCTTATAATTAAAAAAAATGATGAGAATATCTTTTAAGAACCTCTATATGTTATTCAAATTATACATAGGCAAATTACACACATGCATTGCTTTGGGCATGCAACCTCAAAAATCTAGAGGAAACTAAAATAATTACATTTTTTTCAATTTTTAATATTTTTTTGACACTAGACTTGTGGGCTAGTTTATGAATTTAGGCTTACACAAACATTATATAATAAGTGAGTTAATTTAGTCATGTATCTATTTAAATGTGAATCAAAATAAGTTGAGCTAAACGAATCGAAATGATTTACATTTTCTGTTTACGCCCAATAATTACCGAATGTTGTTACCATATATTTTATGGGAATACACCATATAGAATTTTATTTATTATTATCTTACATATTATTTACTTTATTTTAATTATAGAGAGTCATAATTTAAATAAGAGGCAATCAATCTTTCTCACAAAAAAATCTTTCATTTTCATGGTTTAAGATTTTATTTTCAAATCTTAAATATTTTTATAAACATGGAATTATGTTTTAATATTATTTGATTTCACTTTCAAGCATAAAAGTATTTATTAAATACTGTTAATAAAAAAATTATTTAAAAGAAATTTGATAAATAAAAAATTAATAAAGTAATACTACTTGCTTAACAATCATATCTTATTTGTGATGAAATCCTCACACCCCTTGCTAGGTAGAAACCAATCCATTGGTACGATCTTTGGAGGGTATGTAAGAGCAACTAAATTTCTAATTTTACGGAACTGAGAAGAATAGTAAAAGTAAAATTGTACGGTTAAAAAGAATAGTTGGCATTAAATGGAAAGGAAGGAGCTTGTGGCGTTTCGCCGCCTAAAAAACCGATTTTTCCTACAAAATTAAACTCTCAATCACAAGCGATATTTTTTCAGAACCCAACATTTTAGATCTCAACACCCCATGTCGGTAAGTTTTGATCTTTCTGCAATTTTTTTTCAAAAATCCAAAACTTGTATATGAAACTTTAATGGGTTGTGTGATCATAGAGACTCAACTCAATTGGGATGCATTTTGATAAATTAGGCTGTGAAAACTTATGTTGTTGGTTGTCCTTGTGAAACACTGTAATTTCATCTTTGACAATTGATTTTGTAATTGATGGTAATGAATGATGATATCTGAAATATGTCTCCAATATTGTGCATTAGATGCTGAAATCTTTTTCTTGTTTAATCGTAGTCACTTACCAGATTGTAATAGAACAATGAATTTGAAGAAAATTAAAAGTGTTTTCAAGGATATCAAAGAGTATATAGCGATGATTTATCCTCAAACTTGTTATGTCTAGATATTATCAAGCATGGACATGCCTACCATTGATGTGGACCTTGGGCCTGAGAAGCTTGAAGATGAGAAACAGGGAGGTCCCTTGTTGCATTGTGATCTTTGTGACACAGAAGTAGTTCACAAGCTGGCTCAAATGTTCCTTCCAGGTCTAGCCAGTGCTTGTGTTGATAACACATCAGGAGATCTCTTCAAGACTCCGGGTTCAGTGGCTGTTGATTTGAGGAAGGAAATGATAGAGTATGTTACCCAAAGAAGTGAATCATTTGTTGCTGAGTCTGTTATCTTGGAAGGTAGTCCAGATGGTGAAGTATCGGACCATCCTTTTGATATCATTTCTAATTTGGTTGATGACTTTGTGAGTTCAAAGAGGAATCTGTTTAGCCGAGTTTCAGGATGGCTGCTGAGTGAAAAGAGGGAGGACAAAATAGATGATTTTGTTCAAGAGATGGAAATGAATGGGTTTTGGACACTTGACAGGAGAGAAATAATTGCAGAAACTTTGCTCAAGAATGTTGACTTTGAAAACTCATATCATTGCAACATGAGTTTTAATTCTGCGGAAGAACTTGCCAATCATGTTGATAACTGCAACTTTAGAACTATGATCTGCGAAAATGAGGGATGCAATTCCAGATTTTGCGCAGCTCATTTGAAGAATCACGACTCAACTTGTGCTTTCAAGATAATTGCATGTGAACAGAAGTGTTCTGATAGCATTATGAGACGTGAGATGGACAGGCATTGTATAACTGTTTGTCCAATGAAGCTTGTAAAGTGTCCTTTTTATGTTGTGGGTTGTAGGTCAGCTGTTGCACAATGTATGATTGAAAAACATTGTTTAGATGACGTTAATTCTCACTTGTGGCACTTGCTTAAAGGCATCTACAAGAAAGCATATGGGGATGATCTTAAACGACGAGTGGAGCAAATTGTACAGGTCAGTCTGTGTAAACAATAAACACTTTTTTATATAGCTAAAAGAGCCTAAAACTTTGTCAGTGAAATTCAGTATTTTTTGTCCATAATTGAAAGTTTAAAGTATAAACACAACTTTTTGTTAGAAAAAATTCTGAACTCTGATTTCACAAAGTTAAAAAAAAAAATATATTTTTTAACTATTCGGGTAGCCCTATTGCTAGAGGTAGAGGGAAACCGAGAAAAACTATAGGTGAAACCATTAGGAAGGACCTTAGAATAAATAAAAAACCAGTAAGAAGGATTTAGAGATCACTGGTTTATCTAAGGACATGATTCATGATAGAAGACTCAAGCATCATTTGATCCATGTAGCTGATCCCATCTAGTAAGCAAAGTTTGTTGTATTGAGGGTATAATACAATAGGGGAATTTTGTGTCATTTATGATTGAGGGTATAATGGAAGGGAATCATTGTCATTAGATAAAATGAAGAGTTTATCAATGGGAAAAGTATTGAAAGTGTGCCCCCTATTCCTTTTGTCCACATACATTTTCCTTTTTGTTATTTATTCAGAGATCCTGAAATTTTCAATGCTGAGGCCTTCCATTTTCAATCATCCATGTAATTTACATACATGCTAATAAATTTTAGAGCAAATTACATTCACCTCCCTTGTGTTTAGGACTTATTACACTAGCATCCATTGGATTTCTACACAAGCCTCCCTTATTGTTGCAAATACACAAACACCCCCTGTTAGTTCTGTTAACCCCAAGACGTCATGTGTCATGCACATGTGTTTTAATGAAATTTTTGGTCCAAAATGTCCTCATCTTCTTCCTTAGAATACTGGCAACTTCAAAAATTTCATTAAAAAAATTCATTCAAGATCTCCTCCAGGCAACTAAACAAGCAATAATTTATTTTTTGAATCAAAATTTTGATGTCGTTCTACCCAATGCCAAAGCAAACTACACCCATGTTCAGATCCTGAGAGAAGATTCAAAGACAAGAGCAATGACAACGGTGAGAAAACTGACGGCGAAGGACGAAGAGATAATGGAGGAAGGAGAGGTTGGGCTAGGTGCCGAGGCATTGATGGCATGCATGTGAGTGGCGGAGACGACGACAAGAAGGACCGTTAACGATGGTGCTCTGCGACGGATCGAAGCAGTCTGGTTCAGCCGCCGACAGTGTTTGGTTTTGGTGGGGATGGTGCCTCTGGTGGTGGAAGAAGTGAGATTAGGGATTAGGGTGTGACTCTGTGAAGGGGTTAAGTGAGAAGGATTCTTTTGACATTTCACTCAAAATTAACACCGTTGGTTAACGGTGTTCACTCAGGGGAGGCAAAAAAAATGCATTCTAACGGAGAAGATGTGAGTGTAATAAGTCCGAAATATAGGAGAGACAGTGTAATTTTTTCTAAATTTTAGCCTTGGCTGTGAGTTGTGGCTATTTCCACGGCCAAATTGGGTAGTGGCACCACCTAATTAATGTTAAAGGATTTTTTCCCAACACAATTTAATTGATATAATGAAACATCTCACTTTTTTTTTTAAAAAAAAAATCATGTTGATGTTGTTTTAGACATTTGTTTTTCACGTTCTAATGAAATTTGCTTCCACTACTAAGAGGAAATTGTAGAGAAATATGGATATTCATCTCTTTCATTATTTGTTTCAAATTAAGCAATAGGTTTTTGCATTACCTGTTGATCACCCCCATACAACAGCATTAATATTGGTGATAACATGATTGTGTTAGTTTTAATAATTCAACTTAGTGATATGTTGGACCATGAGTTTAAAAGTTATATTTTAATTTGTCATAGCATTGTCATTTGCAGCATGTTGACAATCTAATGCCCATAACATTGTCATTAGAAAGACTGATCTGATCTACCTAGTAGGATAAGGTTTTTGTTGTTGTATTGTCATTATGTATGAATCATTAGGAGCAGTGGATAGGCATCAGGAAGGAGCTAGAGCTGATATATTCAAGGCATTATCTTAATTTGATTTGAAGACCTGACTTTTTATTGGATTGTTTAATAAAATACTTTGATAGCATTTGACATATCAACAAAATGAAATGGAATGGTTCAGTTCCCCAGTTTCAACTCTTTTAGTAGAATCCAAATGTACTACTTTTTAACCCTATGTCCGTGGCTCCATTTTGTTTTATTTTTAAAAGACATAAAAAATAGAACTCACATGCCACTTTCTGTCCTATTCTAATATGTCTACCAAACACTTTCCCGTCAATTGCCACAAGGACATTCCTCCTTGAGAAGGCACAATGCTCAGAAAGGTTATTTGGCTAATTTTGTGTTTGTAGGTATTAAAGATTTCTGAGGTCATTTGCTCTCCTTGCCTTTCCTTTCATAAACATAATAAAAGTGGACGGGATCTTTTGGCCTCTGTAATATTGTCTAGTTATAAGATGTTATCCCAACCAAGAGTTTGAGGGAATGAATTTTTATCCTGGAGTTGATTGGCTTAATTCGTGTCTTCAAGTCATTCATTGATGGAGACATGAAATTGTTGGCTTTCATCATCAGTTACCATTTATTTTGCCTATGATTTGGGAAATGATACTCTATTTCTTTGTTATAATGAGTATTTGAATTTTTCGTTTTGTGTGATAGGCATCATCAAGCAGCCGTTTAGCAGAGGCTCGGGATGTTAGATCTTTAAACTTCATTGTCAAGGATATTGAAGCTAAGCTAGGACCTTTCAAAGTGAGTGCTGTGGAGAAAAATAATGGAGAGACTGTTACCAAGAATGGCCAAGGGGAAGGTGGTGAGACTGATATGAATGGCAGAGAAAAGAGCATGAAGGCTTCAGATATGGTCAATTCACCAGATAAAGCTGAATTGAGTGGCATGGTAAATATGAATAATGCAGAGAATACTACCAAGAATGAAGATAGGGAATCTGTTCCTCTTGAAAATAAAGGCTTTGAAGAGATTGCACAAACTTCAAATATGACAAATTTATCTGATAAAACTGAAGTTGGCCTCCCAAATGATGAGATCAAAGATGATGCAGATAGTGAATTAAAAATCAAGGGCAACGAAGAGAGCACTCAAACACAGAAGGAAAAATTATCAAATGAAGAAGTTAGTGCCACAGATAAGGGCAACGAAGAGAGCACTCAAACACACAAGGAAAAATTATCAAATGAAAAAGTTAGTGCCACAAATGAGGGTAGTGCAGAGAATAGCATCAAAAGCAACTATAATGAAGACAATAAATTTGAAGTTAAGGACAACGAACAAAGCATACAGAATTGAAAAATGAAAACCGAGGGTGGTTCAGAGAATAATGTCAAGAACAAAGATGTTGAAGATGGTGACTTAAAAAAGAGCATACAAACTTCAGATTATAAAATTTAGGTTAAATTACTCATTTGGTTCCTATAATTCCATGGTTCTTACCTTTTTAGTCCCTATATTTTGAAAGTGGTCTTTTTAGTCCCTATAGTTTACATTTTAATTCTCTTTTAGTCTCTATAATTTTCAAATTACAGGAACTAAAAGTAAACTATAGGGATTAAAAAGATCATTTTCAAAACTACATGGACTAATAGAGAATTAAAATATAAATTATAGGGACTAAAAAGACCACAACTTTAGAGACTAAAAAAGTAAGAATCATGAAATTATAGGGACCAAATGAGTAATTTAATTTAAAATTTATCAAATAAAGCTGCATGATAAAGGGTATAGTGTGGATAGTAATATCACCAGGCAAATATAGTGAAGACTTTTATTCGGACTTCAAATAGTGGTCTTGTGCTGAATCTCTCTTTACTTGCAGAAAAGGATTTCAATTTTGCTGTAACTGACAACGTGTGCTGATTTTTCTTTTTGTTTAAGCTCTAATATCATTCATTGGTTGCTCTTATATTTTCCTTTCTCATGGTTACTTATCCTTTCTTGTGCAGTTTTTTTTTCCACTCCTAGCTATGCACTTTATGAAGCTGAATCTTTTCACATTTGAGCCGCTTTTACACGCAGCGTTATTATTTTCCCATTGGTTAAATTTATATAATGTCCCACTGCAGAAAAGCATCTATTAATAGTTAACCTATTTAGAAGGAGGAACCCTAGATTCACCACATTGCATAGATAATATATCATATAATGGTGCTTTGGTCAAAGCGATAATATCAACACATAAATATAATTTTCTTTATTGACAAATTTACAATTTAGCTAGTTTTCAAATTGTACTTGAACTGATTGTTAGTTTATTACAACTATGCGAGAGTTAGTTTTCAGTGCAATGATGGTAACAAGTTTTAAATTTTTTAGGTAAGGCAATATTGAAATCTGTTCGCCTGTATATACAACTTAATAATACTTTGCGTAAAGGTCTCTTATGTGAGCGAATGCATATCAACGAGATCGTGCTTTTAGAAGCCAACTTATGTCTATGTAGTCAGTCGTATTCAGAAATAAAAGATTATAAAAGTGGCAGCAAATCGAAGTTTCAAACAGCCTTAATAACAACCATAAGTCCAAGGTTATTTTGCTAGATGTGTAGAGAAGAGTCAAATAATTTTAGGTGATATGTGGCTGGCAAAACAAATTAGAGCATTACACATTAGGTAGTTCCCACAAAAACGAGGATGAAATTCTGGCGCAAACTTAGCAAAGACTGCCAATCCAACCACCACAATCGCATGGCTGATGTATATGCCAATATTTCCTAGTTAGGTTGAATCAGTATTGTTTCAGTGA
This sequence comes from Glycine max, assembly GCF_000004515.6. Taxonomy (NCBI): domain Eukaryota; kingdom Viridiplantae; phylum Streptophyta; class Magnoliopsida; order Fabales; family Fabaceae; genus Glycine; species Glycine max. The sequence goes on along the minus strand of NC_016090.4, from coordinate 42,571,837 downwards.
ATAATTGAGTTTCCCTTCCACAAAAATTCGAACATAAATATAGGTTGGCTTTGCATCATGCACTTTTTATGCAATGCTTGAAGTCTGATGCTATTCTGCAAGCTGTGTTATAGTAGAACAAGGTCTATGGACAAATTACAATGCGAACGTCTATATATTATCACTATACACAACAACAGATGCATCACAGAACATACACAATTTAGGAACCATTCATTTGATGTAAAATAGATTAATTGACAAGATGGCATCTTTGTACTAGCTCTATCTGATCATTCTCCTAAACTTGTATAAACCTTTAATACTTGTCTTGTTATGGTTAATCAAATTCAAACAGAATAAACCCAGGGGGAAATCGGTGTAAAATGAAAGCAAGCTCCGATTATAACAAATCCAGACAAAATCCACAAGCTCCGATCATACATTTCAATGCAAATTTAGACAAAATCCAGAAGTAAAATGTTACAGAAATGAAAACCAGAAATGCTATAGTGCATTTAGTCAAATTATCAAAACTGGCGTACAGAAGATAATTTTGAACTTCTCTAAGCACGAACACCCTTAAGGCTAACCATGCGTGTAGATACATCGCCATGGGGTCCCCTCAATGCTGAACCCCCCTGATATCGTCCACTCTGATAGCCAGCACCTGATCCTCGTCCCGATCGATCCCTGGAATAGCCACTCCCTTGGCCTAATGCCATTGGCCTTCCACCACCACCAACATATCCTGCACGCCCACTGCTTTGCCTTGGCTGAGAAAGGGACAGGTCTTGCCATCTACCACCTGACGAGGCTGTTCCACTACCAGCAGCGGCAGCGGCATAGTCCTGGCCATCTCTGCGCCTTAGAGGCAGATCCAATCCACCACCACCTATCCTTGCCTCTGTTGCTCTTTCATTACTCTCTGCAAGGATAGATAATTTCTCTGTCAACTGGAATGCCAAGGCCTGCAGCCTAGAGTGTTCAACATCTTGGAAAAGAATGCACCCAGTTGGCTGGTCCCAGCTTGCATGAAGCTCCTCATTGATCATCATCCTACTGACAATGCTATGAGTGCAAGAAACAGGGAGATCAAAAAATTTTGTGAGCTGATCCAGGCTCAAGGATTCATAAGATGAAGAGAAGGTAAAGAGGTATGTCCTCAATGCCTCCTCCTTGATTTTGTCCTTAAGCATTTCAAGCACAGTGTCTCGATTTCTCACAAATTTCCACACATCAAGAGACACAATAATGTCAAAAGCCTTCTGGAAGTCTCCCTTGCTAAGAAACCTCGTGGCAGCCATAACATGATCTCTTACATTTTCTGGTGGACCAGTGAATGTTTGTCTGTCACTCACCTCAAGCAAGCGACGGAAAGTCTTAGATATGAGTTTGCGTTTTGCATCATGAACATTGGCTGCCATATTAGGAACTTCCAGCAGCATAGCAGATACAAGATGTACTGTCTCCAGGAGCTCAAGATTGATGTGCATATGATAAGGCATTTGCCGTCTTCTTTCCAACCTTTCCTGAGAATTGAAAATAGTAGTTAACTGCAATGCCAAATGTAATTCTCACAATTTTAAAACAAATGCAACATTTAGAAAAACATTGGAAATTTTACTATGCCCCAAAAACTGTATTTATCTGCTACATTGATCACTCATATAAGACTAAAATAACTAATAACTTTGGAGCATTAAAAGGCACGAGATGAAAAGTCAGAGACTATCATGTTGAGTATCATAATAACTTTAGAAAAAAAGGATATCCAGCTGAGTATAATCATGTTGAACAAATTATTATCACAGGTTCACATTACTTCAGTTTCTTTTACTTTTGCTACACATTCTTGAAATGAAACCATTTTCTTATGAAAATGTTTACCTCTTGAGTGTTTGTGATCTGTGCATCTAATCAGTTGCTTGCAATCCATGTATATATGAAAATACAGTTTCACCCAACAATAAAAATGTAACACTTAATGCTTAACTGTTGACTGGGAGTGCAGATCTTGGTATTTTGAGACGCTTTTCAATTTTGAAAACAAAATGGTACAAGCACAATAGCACAAACATACATGCATTTGTACATCTTTCACCTACTCTCTTGGTCACATCACAATAAATGCATTGAACTCTAAGATCAGCACCTAAAAAACTTCCACCATATCATAAAACAGCCATTTGTAAAAAAGGGAGGGCGGCAGTACCTGTTCTGGAGTCTTCTCATGATAGCGACTTTGTGACACACCTTGTGCAAGTAACTCTTTCACCCTCCCACCAGAGTACAGTTCAGACAGGCAGCCATGGGCTTCAGAAATCAGTCCAACCCGAAAAGCACATAAACCCAACTGTGACATAGCTCTGTTAAAAAGTATCTGCGTTGAAATGTCCATATGTTGAACACTATCTTGCAGATGACTCATAAGCAGCAGATCACGGGCAATTGAGAATTCATCAAGAAGAGCATGGTGGTATATATCACAGAGCATTGCACGTGCTTTAGTTCGCTCATCGCCGTACTTGTATATCAATGATACCAATACATCCATTATGGTCCTGCTATTCTCAGGGAAGGTGGGCTTCCGGGCCACAACCTCTGGGGTAGCAACAAATGCAGTGGGAATTCTTGATTCCTCAAATCCTTTCTCCTCACTTGCCTCCACTCCATTATCTCCATCCTCTGTCAGCTCAGTCAATTTTTTCATTGCAACATAAACCTCTTGTGGTTTGTAGTAAATGAGCTCAACCCTCCTCAAGGCCACCTTAGATGCAGCTTTGAAATTTCCAACTCTTTCAAGATATTCCTGAACATTCTGGGCAAGAACCAGAAACAAGGGCTCATCCCTGAGTCTCTCAACATAGTCCCGGGTATGAGGATCTATGCACTGCAAGCTCTTGAAAAATTCAACATCAATTCTTTCTAAGAAAGCAACCAAGTTACCCCAAACCCGAATCGGCCCATTATAGTCAACCCCTTTCTGAGTCTCATTCTCATCTGGTTCCACCGAATCATCAACCACTATGTTTGGATGCTGCACTAGAATATCAAGAATGACAAGCATGTTTTGCACACATTTTTTCCATACATTTATGGGCATGTGCCCATTGAGCCCTGGATTAACATCAAACTGGGCAGAAACCACACTGAACAGAATTTCCAGCTTCTGTGCAGCTGTCTTCGCAACCTTCGTTAAGAAAGTAAGCTGCTCAACCTGTTCAAATCTGCCAGTGCCCTTCCGGCCCCTAGCAGCCACAACCTCTTTGAACTTCTTGTTGACAGTGTCCCACGTGATCTCACTAGGGTCTTTCATAAACTGTTTATCCAAAAGCCGGTCCTTCTTGCTAAGCTTTTGGTCCCAAGGACCATCACCAGCATCTTGCTTTTCATTGTCATACTGAGAGGCTTCAGAATCAGATTTTGCTTCCGGAAGCTGCTCCGGCTCAATATCATCACTCTCATACTCGTCCTCGCTCTCCTCCTCTTCCTTTTCCTCCTCACTCTCAGGATTCTCCCTGCATTTGGTAATCAACTCCTCATACTGCTTATTATTCTTCTTCAACTTCTGCTTCATGGAGTTCAAGGCCTTGGCATTGCTACTACTCATCTTCTTCTTGGCATCCTTATTAGCCAAAGCCTGAACCAAGAAATCGTCCAGCATCACAAGCGCCTTGATGTACAGATTCGGAACCTTCTCAGACTCGGTGACACGCATGACCTTCTCAAGCTGTTTGTTAATCTTGTCAAAGCTCTCTTGCAAACTCACCCAGTCATTGATCTTGATGGCATTCTTCATCTGGTCAACAGTGGATACCATCTCCTCGAATCGCTTATCTTTCGCCGACCTCACAACGCGCTTTTGGCCATCGGAATCATCACTGTCACTTGCATTGTCCACAAAGTACTTGCTTGTCACGTCTTGATTCGGAGCTTGTTCACCCGCCGAGTGTTCATCTTCCTCACCATAATCACTCTCCTCCTCCTCGGAATCACTTCCACCCTACAATTCAGTAAACAACAATTAAATAGCAGACTTTGATACGACATAATAACTTGCTTAACCTAACGGAGCAAATAATCGAAACATAAATTGAGAATTTAGTAAACACCTGAGTCCAGAATCTTGAAGCCATCTTCTGTCAAAAGTCGTGAGTAGCGTCAAGAATCTGCGAATGAACACAACGGTATTAGATTGTAATTGCGTCATGATTCGTAAAACGAAAGCATAAATCAGACAAAAAAATGTATATATTCAGATGCAAACAAAAATCGAGGAAGAAGAAGGAACAAGAAAACCGCAGCGTTGAATTTGTGCGTACCGGTTTTGCAAGCGGCGTGTGCTCTGTAAGAGAAGGAGAGAACAAAGAAACAGAAGCGGCGGCTACGGATTCTAGTAAAAACACAGATACTTGTGCTTAGGGTTTTGCTGTTTAACATTTGGGCCGTTGGGCCAAACCCATCTTTAACATGAATCAAAAATAAAAATTAATATATGATGGTATATTAATTTGTATGATAAATAAATAAAAATTATATAAAACATTTAAATTAAAATTAAATTTGTTGCATTTTTTATTTTTATGTTTTTTTTATCTTATATTTTGTTTGGATATCAAATAAAATGAAAAAAAACGAATAATGCTAAAAAATATGTTAATTAGATAATTAAATAAGAATGAAAGAAGCCTAAAATAAATATATGATTTAGACAAACAGAAAAGACAGCGAAAACAAATAAATCAATAGTATAAAAGGCGTTTTCTTGACATAAAATTATTGACTATTATTTTTTATTTATAAAAAACTACATTATTTAAAAAAATATCCTTCCTCTCTTCACCTACTTGAAGATGAAGTTGATTTTTGACATATTTGTTTAAAAAAATTAAAAATATATATTTTAATGAAATAAGTATTTTTTATGTATTTGTTTAAACTTTGACTAGAATAAAAAAAAAATTCTAAGAACTAAATCCTGAATTTGTTAGTTAAAATTATTATTCAGTAAAATCATTTAAAAAATAAGTAAATTTTTAATTTGTTGTGTTATTTTTAAAAGTAACTTTCATAGAATTTGATAATTATTGGTCAAGGAGAGTAAAATATTAACTAGTAAATATATTAGCATAGCACACATGGTTGGTTAAATGTTCTTACATCCAAGTCACAATGATGGTTGAGCCGAAATAAACATTTCATATGTGAAGTTTTTTTTTTGTACAAAATTAGGTTTTAGTCCATGCAAGCACGAGATTATTTTTTTATTTCATTAATTTATATTTATATTCATATATAAACATTTTTTCAACATAAATTGATACACCAAACCAATATATATTTGGAAATTGAAGAGGTTTAATAAAATTAAAGCCATAAATTAAAAAATGCGTACAAAATATCATTTTTTTATAGTAATCAAACAATAGTTGCATTTTATTAACTTATTGCAAATTATATATTGTTTAGACTTTTTATTGTTTTATACCAATAAATGATAGGAACTAAGATATTATGTCTTTTGCAACAAATATTCTTCACAGGTATGGACCTCCTATATTTCTCTTGTTTTCACAATTTGTTTTTAATTTCATTTAGAAATCCAAGTAAAAAAAATGTAGTTTCAATTATTAAATACAGTGTACAGTGATGTTGATAAGCATTTTATAAAAAAATGATAATTGTGACTTTTCATTAAAAAATGATATCATTAGTATATGTCCATTAAATAATTATACGATAGATAAAGTGACACATCATTATTGTCACACAATCCTTGTTAATTTTTAACAAATTAATTGATATTTTTATTATTATTAGTAGAATCGACTAATTCAGTGTCCGTGCTTAACACTTTCACTCCTTTGCTATGTCAAGTCTTTCCCCTCCTTAAACAACAATGTTGATGGATTTGAAGCAACATATCAAACCAAGTCACAACACTCTTAACCTCCTCGCCCTCACCCACATCCACTCCTACCACACCTGCAACCTTAACCCCGCGTGGTACCACACGCCTCTTTTCTACTTTGCCAAATTCCTTCCATTCAAATTCTTTGGTTTCGACTTCTCCCTCCTCCACATCCTCCACCCTGACACCACCCTCACCTTCCATGTCACCTCTATCGATGCCTGTTATTGCCCCAATCGGTAATCTTATCACTTCCAACTCTATCCTACTTTTCATTTTGTAACTTACCTTTTGTACAAACTTAAATTTGAAGTTAGCATCGATTGAGCTGACTCTAACAACGACAATAAAAAAATTAGACAGAGTCTATTAAAGTTTGACATGGTAATAATACAATAGTGGAATGTGTCATTCTGTTTACATGTCATCACTTGATTGACAACACTAACAACATATATAAAAATCGATTATAAAAAATATTATAGGTACTAAAAGAAAAAAAATTAAGCAGTAATACGAAAAATATATTTAAGTTTATAATTTTTAATAAATAATATTCTAATTAAACAATTATGGATATACTTTTTCTCATTCTCCGTCTAATAGTCAAATTTCAAATAAAATCATAATTTTGTTTTACTAACACTAATAACAATGTTGAAACGCATTGTAAACCTTGCGATTTGTTTGGAGGTTGGTAAGAGGGTGAAATCCGAACCCAGCATCCCCCAACAAAGTGAAGAAAAGAGAAGTAGGCTCTACGGTTTTCGCGAGTCAAAATCCGAATCAGCAACTCCAATCCAAAACCGGTTATCCGAATTGAAATTTATAAAAAAGTATCAAATACCCCGTGTCTGTTAGTTAATCAGAGAGAGTAGTGAGCCAAAGCTGCGAAGTTAAACTTGGTTGCATGCGAAGAGCAAGAAATATGAGACCAAACATCGTTTCTGAGGTAATCTCCGATCCATTTCCCTATTTACTTCGACCATCGTTTCGTTTCTCTCACAATTTTGAGGTTAGATGCCACCACACTTCACTCAGCACTCAGCGTAGTAGCTGAACTGAGAATCCTCGTTTCTGGTCCGAGATCCCGTAGTGTCTGTGATAATTTCGGTCATTGTTTCACTTTCAGTTCTGTTCTGTACGATTCGTGTCTGTCAAATGAAATGAAACAACCTTTAGATCTCAATTTATAGTTTGCTATGTTTCTATATTGGGATTCGCTGATTCTATTAAGTGTTTTGATAGAATGGTTAGGTAGAGATTTTCCTTCATTGATGTTATTGTGATTAATTGTGCTTGATTGCTTAATTGACTCAGGCCGGGTTTCCTACTAGGATGAGCCAATGGTGGGAAAGCATTCCGTTTCTCACTTCTGCAGTGGTGGTTGTCTGTGGAGTCATTTACTTGATTTGTCTTTTGGTTGGATATGATTCCTTCTACGAGGTTTGCTTCTTGCCATCTGCGGTTGTGTCACGGTTTCAAGGTATATTTCTTTGGACAAAACTTGCATACAGTTCTTTAGGTGCAATTGGTGCTGTTTTCAGTTAGAATTGGAGTTTCATTTCAATAATCTACAGAATCCTTTAATGCAAATCTATATTATGTGGACTTCTAAAGTGAAACTCCAATTCTGATTGGAAAACAACATCAAAAACCAAGGAACTGTATCTAAGCTTTTTCCTATTTTCTTCTTCGAATTGTATTATACTGTTCAATCAATGTAGTGTCTGGACAAGCTTGTGCAAACATCATAATGCAGAAAACTAAACCCATTCGTATATTGAATTTGATTCTAGCAGGTGCTATTAACTGGGTTAGTTGGTTTGAAAGCTGCTTGCTATATCTGAGAACTATCTTTTCTAAATATTGTTGAAAGTTCAAACTTGTGCTCTTGGTCTTGTTTTCCTTGTAGCAGTTGCTTTCGTTTTGTGGTTGTCTGATTGCTCCTCTCAGAATCATTTGTTTTTTGACATGCAGTTTACAGGATTTATACCTCCATTCTTTTCCATGGTTCACTGCTTCATGTTGTCTTCAACATGATGGCTTTAGTTCCCCTGGGCTCTGAGCTGGAGAGGATCATGGGCTCAGTTCGCTTGCTTTATGTCATTATTTTGGTGGCTACAAGCAATGCCATATTCCATGTTCTCATAGCACTGCTGGTGGCGCACAATCCTTTACTTACATATGATTACCTCATGAATGAGTGTGCGATAGGCTTCTCAGGAGTTCTATTTTCAATGATTGTTATAGAGACAAGCCTGAGTGGAGTTCAATCAAGGAGGTTAGCTACATAAATATTACTGTTGTGCAGGAAATTTGCCACTGTTGGGAAAATGCAATTTAGTATGTTAATCACCTTTTTCTTCAAGATAATTTTGCAGAAACCATGTTTTGGAAGCTGTCCAAGATGCTGAAATAGTAACATTGTTTAATATTGTTTTCAGAAATGATGCTAATGATTGTTTTGTGAAAGTTATCTCCAATCACATTTATTCTGTTTTATTAGTACACTTTTGCCAACCAGTTCACCGTGCAATGATTTTCTTAACTGGTTTTTACTAAAAAAGCTCTATACATTCAATAGATGTGCCATGTTACATAACGTATCATCATCAATCATTAAGGGTTCACTAATTTAGTAACTTGTTCTATTCATTCTGCAGTGTGTTTGGATTGTTTAATGTGCCTGCCAAGTGGTGAGTATGACCTTTTATTGAACTTATTTCTTGATTTTTATCTTGATAATTCCCTTTTGTGATAATTGGACATATTATGTTTAGGTATGCATTCTTTTTGTTGGTAGTGTTCCAGCTTCTCATGCAAAATGTCTCACTACTTGGACACCTTTGTGGCATTTTATCTGGGTTTGCATGTTAGATTTCACTCTTTTTTTCCTTCTCTGTTTTTATTTTTGATTTTTGCAAAAAAAATTGAGCAATTATCTCTTGTTTGGATGATGCTATGCTTAATGTTTCAGATACATATGGCTTGTTTAATTTCCTCATACCTGGGACATCATTTTATTCTTCCATTGAGTCCTCCTCCTGGTTTGTAAGTATCTTTCTGGAATAGGCTTTGGTAGTGCACCAAGATGGGAAAAGTTTTAATTGCTAGTTCCATGATATTAAGTTCAATGTCCAAGGGACTGTCAAATCCAGATAAAATATGTATTATCAAATGCTGTCTATACCCCCCCCAACCCCTGTTCTGCAGACATGCATAGTTTTAAATTAATTTTTTTTTCTTAATTGCATATTGACTCAATTAACCACTGGAGTTGTTAATGTATTTGATTTCAACAATTCTCCCCTTTTTGGGGGGCTAAATGAATTCACAAAATGGATTGATGTGCTGAACAAGTTGTGATTGACTGGAATGTGAACGAATATTTTTATATTATATCTTGGTAACTTCTTTTATTTTAAAATGAAAAACAAAAATAAAAAAGGCATCTGCTAGATATTCATTCTATGAAAATACATGCATATATATATATATATATATATATATATATATATATATATATATATATATATATATATATATATATATATATATATATATATATATATATATATATATATATATATCTTATGTGGACTTTTACTAGTATATATGCTTGTTCTCTTGACTTTCAGTCATCATGTGTGAGACGTCCAAAATTTATTGTTTGCACTGGTGGAAATCCTTCGGGTTATATTCCTACACATACAAGCCAAAATTCAACAACCAGGTAAATACCAAATACTGTGGTTTTCACATGAAACCATACTAAATACTGTGGTTTTCACTAATCTACATTTTCAAATCTATACTTTCATGGGGTAGTGGATTACTTTCTGGAAATGTTTGGAGGAACCTATCATCATTTATGCCTCAAAGGGAAGTGTCTGCTCAGGTACGTGTGCCATCTTGTCTTATGAGTACTTTTGGTGGACTCTCAAATAGTCTTGTACATGTTTGCTGGTTTGATAACTATTTTTGTTTTTCTCATAATGTGAACAAATGCAACGAAATTGTTGTGTAATACTCATTCATGACAAGTGTACATGGACCTCTTATATGTGATCTGCTGATCTTTGAATCTAATCAAATTCTGTAGGGTTAATTTTATATAAGTTTGTTAGTTAGTACCCTGGTTATTTTGCACCAATATATGAAAAATGCAATGAATAGTTTTCTTGTGTGCATTTAGGTGCAAGTGTAAAGAGTGTGCTTGCATGTAGTCATTTAAAAGTGTCAGGTATTTTGACCTGGGATGATTCTTTTTTATATGAATTAATCTTTTATCTTCAACTCATTTGTTTTTTTAAAACATTATGTTGTATCCATTAGATTCATCTATACATCCATCATCCATAGGGCTTTGGCATCAGCAATTGGTATAAGAAAAAAAAATTATGTGCCTTTCTTATCTTTGAAAGTTCATTATTGGGAATATGAAATGTTACATAACATGATTTTGCCCTGTTCAAGTTGAATGATATATTGGGCCAGTTTGTTACAAATTAAAAAGAAGTGATTATGATGTAAAATAATCTTTTAATTTTAATCAGATTTTAGATTCTTTTAGCTTTTGATTGTTTTGAAAAGCTAAAACAATTTGATAAAAAAACTAAAAGTGATTATTTTTTAAAAAGGAAATGATTCTTTTACAAAAGTTGTAACAAATGGGCCCATTATCTTTCCATTTCAAGCCATTTATTAGCTGGCTTTGAATCTATTGATGCCCTGATGGTTAACAACAGCAGTTTTGATTGAGTAGTCAGTTAGTCAGTAAATTGAGGTTATGTCAAATTGAATTGAGAAGTTTAAAGTTCAAATTATATCCCTGCCTTAATACAAGTCATTTGTTTATTAGTTTTGTTCATGTATTCATATTTATATTCTTTGTGAGATGAAGGCTTCAATCTATTGACATTTGATTGTATTATGCGATACCTTGCAGTCAACTGAGGACAGTAGGTTCCCTGGGAGGGGAAGGACCCTTGGTGCTGTTCAAGGTCAAACTGCTTCTCATCTTCATTCAGATTCAAACCTTCAAGCTAGACTTTTGGAGGATAGCAGTCCCAATAGTCCTTTAGATTCATCCACTCCTAGTAATCCTCAACGGTTGTCTGAAGGAAGGTATGAGAGATTGTTTTGAGCATAATTGATAACTTATGATGGTTGCTATTTAGAAATAAAATTTTAATATGCTGACCACAATCATCTTTTCTTTTGAAGTTTGAACCTGTCATAATACCTACAATATTAGGCATAGACTGATAAATTCTTGGTTTTTTCCCCTTTCTAGGAATGACAATTTTCAACATGTACCCACCCAACACAAGTTATATTAGCTTGGCTTGTAAATGGGTTCCCTGTTTGACATGTAACAATAAGCTTATGGGGTCAAGTTGATCTGTCTAGCCTGAATTAATTCATGCAACACATATTGGTGCAATTATGTATAATAACTTCAAAAGTAATATTGAAAAAACATAAGAATGAGAGTATATTTATCTAGTTTAAGTTATAAAATACTTAAACACAATTTTAATTGTAAGCTATTTTAAACAGCATAAATATGTATTAACATCCAAAGAATTATAATAAAATGTAAATAATTCAACTTATATGTCCATAATTATTGGACGCCCAGATATATTCATAATGCATGTTAAACATATAAGCTTATAACATTTCCAGAATAAGAAATACATATACGATATTCTTTATAACCATTGTCCATGAATCTAGTAATATTAATGAAGGGTTCATTGAGTTGTAGATAGGTTGTTTTTCTAATCATTGTTTTACTTAAATTAAACTTATTAAGTTTGTGTTTCTGTATGAATGATGTTTACTTAATTTTCTAATTCAATTTAGGCATTCAGTTGACAATGTAGCTACAGCAGCTGCTGGTGTTCCACAGAATCAGGTCCCTTTACATACATACCTTAGTTGAAACTTTCTCTTGGTTAATATGGATGGTTAATATTTACTATTTCCCCCCCTATAAATGCAGGGTGCAGCTGTTTCGGAAGAAGGGATTAGAAAACTTGTATCAATGGGCTTTGATAGGGTAAAAATCAATTTCCTTATCTTTTCTATGGTCTGAAAATGGCTTGAAACTTTTTAAAACTTTCCTGTTTGTCCTTGGCTCCTTGCATATTATGCTTGCTCATCTGAGAATGGTTTTCTCATTCAAACAGATCCAGTGTCTAAAGTTATTGTTGTTTGATCTCCTTATGGGTCCTTCTCTGGTATTTCTTATCGGTCTCATGAAGAAGATCAATTTATTTTTTAACTTGATTATTTCTGTGGAGGAGTGATGTGTGTGTGTGAGAGAGAGAGAGTGAAATCTAGCTGAACAAGTCAAAGTGTTTTTTGATAAGTGATATCTGTTATAAAATATCTCCTACATAAAATTATTTTCTCAGATGCTGTGCATGGTGAGATATCATTCCGGTGCTTCTGCACCAAATGTAGATTGAAACCTACAGCTTAGTTCTATATTTTTTATGCCTTTGTCTTGGGCTGGTTTCAGACGCAGGTGGAAGTGGCACTGGCAGCTGCTGATGGTGATCTCAATGTGGCAGTGGAAATACTCATGAGCCAGCAGGTCCTAGTTGATCATTTCTTTATCTATAATTCTTTACACTTACATATTTATTTATTTGTTTTCTTGATTCTCTTTTTGTGAAAAATTCTTGGGCTATCTCATTTGCAGGGTTGAAAAAGAAAGCTTCTCTTGGATTCTCAGAGACTTCCCTGACGCTGTTAAATGAGTATGTCATTGCGCTTTATTCAATCACTGTATCTGTTTAATCTTTGGACCCTACAACAATTCGCTCACACCTGATAGCCATGCTAACGCCAATTAGCAGAAATTGAACATATGTAAATGATACAAGCAATGGTTAGGAATATGTTGTTAATTAAAGAAATAGTAAACATTTTGTTTCGCTCGATTTTTTTTCCCTTTCTCTTTTCCCACTTGAACATGTTTATACATACATATATAGAAAATGCCTCTAATGCCAGTGCCCAGCAGTAAAACATAAATTCAATTTTAGATCATTAATTAGTGTTGCCGCTTGCAGAAAGACACTAACTACATCTGATCTGGGGTTACAACTTAATGTTTGACTTTGAATTAAAAAAAATAAGATGATGTGAACGAGGATAATGGTTTAATTTGTGGAAAAATGATGTTTGTTTGGTAACCTAGAAATCTCAGTTTCTATAATTCTTCTTGGTCTTGTTGATTAGGATCTGACATTGGATAAGGAATTAATATTTAAAAACTTATTGAAAATTACGATGAGATGAGTTAATAATGTTTTTTTTTTACAATTTGTATTTTTGATTCTTTAAGTGTATTGGTTAGTATTTGTCTATTTTTTTAAAATAAGAATATAATTTAACTAGAAAACAAACATAATTAGCCACTCATGAGTAAGTTTTTCGTTTTAGTTTATTTATTGATATTGATTAATTAATTAAATAATATATGTGTATATATTTAATTAAAGTGCACTTTCTGGAGTTTATTCTCTTTAAAAAATGAATTGTCAGTGATGCTGAGTGGCCGTGCCGTGGGCCAGGATGGCCGAAGGTAATGGTGTCGCGGGGTGTTTGGTAATTTGATAAACTGATGGTGGTCACTGAAATTTGAAACGATAACGATTTAAATTTCTTATATTTGTTTTTTACTTCAATTTTTGTCCTTGGCTTAATTGAATTTTTGCATAATTGAATTATTACGTAATGGGGACAAACCATGTTAACATGATCTTCACGATTGTGATTTGTTCCCAGTCCTCCCTGCAAATGAGACAAACGAAACAAGCCTCGAAATTGAATGGTAATGAATCCTTACATTCACGAATTCATGAATTGAAGTTATTGGATGAATATTGAATATTGATGGTTCACATTTCGAATACATATTTTAAATCAGATTTATCAATATAAATTATGAGTAATCCAAGTTGTATTTAACGGTTGTGGTTAACTAAATTCTTGCCGATTCGAAAAATGAAGATTGGCTTTTGATAAAATCTTAAGGAAAATGCTAGTTGTTATGAAAACGTTTTCGTAAAATAATATACCAAGGAACTGATTCGTCGTTTTTTTTTCAAATTATATTGTTTCTTGAACTCTGTTGATTATAATCATATACATGTTATTGACACGTATGCGTTCGTGCAATTCATGCGTGAAAACTTTCTACACAATTGCAATCATATCTTAAAAGGTAATGGCAAGGTCCTTTTTTTTTTTTTTCCGGTAGTGGTAAGCTGATAAAATAAGTTAATTTTTGGTTAAAATGTATTTTTTATTTTTTATTTTTTTAAAATATGTAATTTTAGTCTTCTTATTTTTTAATTGATATATTTATTTTTTAAAAATTCATAATTTTAATTCTTTTATTTTTTTTAAAATATTTTATCCTCACTTTTTAAAAAATTTATAATTTTAGTTTCTTTTTTTAATTTCAGACTTGACTATATACTTTTATTTAATAAATTAAACTTATTAGTAATTAAATAATTAAAAAAAGTGTCTGCCAATATTTATATAATACATAAATTAACATTTGAAATTGACTATAAAAATCAAAATTATGAATTTTTTAAAAATGAAAAATAAAATGTGTTAATTGAAAAATGAGAAATTAAAATCGTAAAATTTTTAAAAATGCATGATGAAATGTTTCAATTAAAAATAGAAGAACTAAAATTACATATTTAAGAAAATAGGGAGACAAAAATTACATTTTAACATTAATTTTTTAAGTTATATATTTTAATTTTTGGAGAAAAATTATAATCTAAGGATATATCCGTCATTCGTCAATTTGGCTGACTCTCCATCTCGCACCCATTGACTTAACTTTCAGAGTTTTATTGTGGATCGCAATTTCAGGATATTTTTAAAAATGAACAAAACTAGCAGCACATCTTATCCGAATAAATATTAATAACGGAACTGCTTGTATCGTATAAACTACAAAATTTATGACAGACGAATGTGAGAATTGAGATATGTACCGAAACTTCATCCAAAATGAGGTGACTTCAGTGGTTTATCCCATTGAATGTTCTACCATCTCATATTTCGTCTTTGTATCAAATCAAATAAATTCAGCTACGCTTTGGATGGATTTTTAAGTGGACTTAGTATTAAGTATTTGATTTTTATTAAAATTTAAATCTTATTGAGATCGAGAAATTTAAAATTGATCAATAGGCAGTTTTTTTTTTCAAAAAAAAAAATATTGAAAGAAGAAAAGGTAGTCTGGTTTGTGTTAACTGATAATCAAATAAAATAAGATGTGCTCTACTGAATTCTTAGGATAGAAGGTTCAATCAATTTAGCATCACTCAATATTCTATAGCAGACAAATTAGTTGACTCTTAAAAAAAAATTATATGTTTCACGATGGCTCTCAATAAAAATAATTCATTGTATTATGAATATTATTATTTTAATATTTGGTAGCTCTCATCTGTTTTCTCCTAAAAAAATATAGTATAGATTAGTTTTTTTTTCTATAAGGATATAGTTTTGAGAAAATAAATTTTCTACTTAGAATTTTAATGAGACGATATTTTATAATGTATTACGCGTGGAAGAATACTGATCCTCATGACTAATTTTGACTTTTGATACTTAATTAGTACTAAAAATAGGATATAAAACAGGAATATCACGATGGAAAAATGAAAAACCAACTAAATTTGCACTATTTCTCTTCTATTATTCAATTTATATGTATTTATTTTGGTTGATTTTAAAGTAGACTCCCTAAAATTTCATTTTTTATCTTATTGGTAATGGTCCTTTTCCCTCTAAATTATATGTCCCACGTTTGTGTGGAATATCTAAGTATAAAGTATAAACTTAGCTTCCTTCCTTTCATAACAATTCTGGTTGACTTGACTTCACTCTCATTATTTCATACTACTTCTTCCCTTTATTTTCCTTCCAATTATTCCCGGTCCTCACATTCATGACCTGCATATTTATACATTTTTCCATTGCCCCGGCAACGTTGGTGACGAGTGACGACCCTTTGAGGAGCTTGAGCCAATATTTTGGTTATCCAATCTTTTTCTGCAATGTCAGTGTTTGCCATTCCATTTCAAATTTGAATCCTTTAGGACTTTAGCTCCAGTACAAACAAAATTCACTTGTTTTTTCTACTTCTATGCTCATTCAGTAGTAATATTCATATATTAGTGTAGAGCACTTATAAATATTTCACTTCTGTGCTTAATTCTAATTCTTCGAGCCTTTGGTGCTATACTCGTGTGTGTGTGTCTACCCTTTTTATTATTTTCCATCTTGAAGTGTTCACTGTTTGGGTTTATTGACTTTATTCTTTTGTAATGGCAGCTTAGATGTAGCTACTAGAAGTCTAGAATGGACAATCAGAAGGGAACGAGTATTAGTTTTGAGACATTCACGTGGAAAATTGAAAATTTCTCAAAACAGAACACCAAGAAACTACAATCCAAGGCTTTCCGAATCCGAGGTTATAAATGGTACAGGGAAATTAGTTTGAAGTCTAAAATTTTGTTGTTTAATTTTAGATACACAAAGATTACAATAAGCCTAAAAGCATCGAATTTTTCTATATGTTGAACCTCCTATTTTACTTTTCATTATTAATTATGTTTTTCGTCTTAATTACCTTGCAGGCGGATTCGTTTGTATCCAATAATGAAGAATGTTGACCATTTTTCATTATATTTGATGATTGCGGATTCTTTACCTCCGTATGGATGGAACAGAAATACGTATTTCAAGTTGGCTCTAGTTAATCAATTGGATGTCAATAAGTCAGTTGTAAAGGGTAATATCAGTCTTACTAATTGTTCTCTTCTTTGCTGTTCTTGTAACATGATTTTGTCTTGGCAATGATGGTGTACATATATATACACTTGGTAATGATGGTTTCATAGAAGAAATTAGCATTACTCATTAACCATCATCTCTACAGAGTGGAAACCACTACGAGCATTTAGGTTCCAAACTTCAAGGAAGATATTTACTTAAACATGTCACATTTAGTGATATGAATTTGTTTATCTCATCTTACTCGCGCCGTATTTATATGTTGTATGTTTCACTTTTCATTAGTTACTTTTTAGAAGTAATTATCATTAACCAATTGGAATATTTGACCATATGTGATTCTAAATTTCTAATTCCTGATATGTATATTTGTACATTTTCAGAGACTCAGCAGAAGTTCAATGGTGGATATCGTAGCTGGGGCTCATCTTTTGTGAATCTTAGTGACTTCTATGACTCTAAACAAGGCTATCTTGTGAATGACACATGCATCATTGAAGCTCATGTTTGTGTCTCAGATCTTAGCACTCTTGAAGTTGAAGCTAACAATTTGAACAAAATCACTCCAACCAAAGACTCTAAATTAGGTGATCAAGCAGCAAGTAATTCAGAATCCACACAGCAGGAAGATGATAAAGAAACAGAAACAGAAATATCAGATGAGAGTGAGACACTTAGTTCTTCAACCTGTGGGTCTAGTCAAACAGAAGGGGAAGTTCAAAGTTCAGATTTGACACTAAAAGACCTTTTAGATTTGGCGAGTTTAGGAAAAGAAGAGGCTGCTTTTGTTCCACTGTTGGAGGAGGCATGCATATGGCATCCTTCCCTGATAAGGAGCCAGAGGAAAAGTTCAAGATGGTTTAAACTATGGGCATTCACATCTTTGGGCCAAGTTCTGCATTTACTCAAGACAAGTAAGGTGAAGGATATGAATGAAGATGCATGCAATCGCCTTCGAGGTTTATGGGAAGAACTTGTTAAGCACTCCGGATTTCAATTGTCTTGGTTGGAGCCTTATGTTCAATCTGCATTGGGTATGGAAGCTCATTTGGATAAAACAGGTGAAGTGAATAAACTCAAAGACAGTGTGGTTGCTTTGGAGATTAAAATGAAGAAGCTGAGGGGAGAATTGGAAGCTGCAGAAGCTGAGTTTGAGGTAGCAAGGAGGGCCTTGACTGAAGCACGAAAAGGTTTCATAGAGATGGATTTGAGTGCTGATTTAGGATATGCCATGTTTTAGCGCATTGCATATATAGTGATTAGTGAACTTGATTTTTCTCATAAGTTCCATTTCCTTGCAAATTATGGTGGGAAATGCCTTGGGTGCCCGCTGCTAATACTTCTCTGTATGTTTGATACTTACAATATGGGGTATGATTTTGGCTGATAACTTTTTTGTTTACACAAAGCAATTGTAGATGTTACCATTCAATCAAGTTTATGTACCATTGCTTTGTGACTTTTGCTGCTAATTTTTTTTTGTTCTGCGGCGGCAGTGGCCGGTTGAAACTAAAGCTCGTGCGATGGACCTTAAGCACAATCATGCGAGGTCGGATCTACAACGAGGAGGTCAGATCTGGCGGTGGAGGTGTCATACTCCACGGTAGAGGGGCGGCGGAGGGTGGTGGTGGTTATTGTGGAGGGGTGCAACACGGAGGATGGTGATGGTTATTGTGGAGGGGTGCGGTGATGAAGATTGTGGAGGAGGTGCGGTGGTGAGGGTGAAGGGTGGAGAAAGGAAGATGAAGAGGAGACAAATGAAGATGAAGAAGCAGACTGTGAGGGTTAAGTCAGAGGACGTTTTGGACAATTCGCTACAAATTTAACAACGTTATTGACTGTGATGATTTAGGTAAGGCAAAAGAAAAACATTTTAATTGAGGGGATATGAGTATAATAAGTCCTAAGTACAAGAGATGTTAATGTAATTTGCTAAAAAAAATTCTATCCAACGAGATCAAGCATCACATTACATTATCGTCAATAACACAGAACAATATGATTATTCAATCTTTGCCGTTACAAATAGAAGGAATATGTGGATATCAATCATACTCAGCCTCAAATAAAAGGGAATGGAGCAGAGAATTTTAAAAAATACCAGATGCCCAAACACTTCAAACAATGGCACTATTATGTTTATGTGTATTTAGTTATGTGCTGTGTTCGTGTACTGGGTCCGTTCTCCTTGGAATATGAATGCCAACGAAAAGGTGAACTAGGAGATGAAAAATATAGTTCTCCAATGGGTCTCGTATCTACAATACTCTGTACGATAGTAAACCATCAATCGTCTCAACAACCAATCGGTTCATCCGCACTAGAAGCAGCAAATATGATCTTGTTTTAGGACCTGAACAAACAGACAGCATCAATAAGTGTTTGGGGATACATGAAGCATTGTTGGTCTGGTTCAAAAATATTAGTGTCCTTATTAAGTGTTATAAAATAATATTGACTTTTGTGGAGTGATTCGTGTATATCGATGGTAAGTTGCTTGAACTAAAGACTACTCCCAATTTAAGGTCATACGTGTGATTAAACGATGGCAGAGAGATCTTGTTATGGGAAAAATCACGAGCAGCAAATTACCATTTTGCAATAGATTCTAATTTGAAAAAGAGCTACCTAATTCAAATGAAGGAATTTCATCTTGGTGGAAGTAGCTGCATCCATTGGTCTTCTTGCTTAGGCTTGAATTAATCTTACCAACAGCTACAAGTAGATCCTATGAGGTCGAGTTGGACAAAGAACCCCAAAAATATGTCAAATAGGTTAACAAATTTCTTACACGCAAGTGATTGTCAAGTGAAATCAAGACCCGTTTGATTTAAGAAAATGTTTTTTTTTTCCATTTCACATAATAATACAAGTGTCACGTTATTTTTACTCTATTTTTTGTTTTTAAATATTTATATAAAAATAATGAAAACAATAAAAATGTCATTATTTTTTGTACAAATATATTAAAAAATAAAACTAAAATAAGGCCACATATATGTAGTTATCAGTAAAAACAAAAAATCATATCCGTAGCTAGCCAACCAATTTAGCACATTAGCTACCCTATATCAATGTGGAAGAACTAACATCCCTGGTATATGAATGTTCGATATTGAATGCCATAAAAAACCTCACCTCCCATGATGTTAGACCCTTCATGTAGGCAGGAAGACATTCAAATTCGCTTTTCAATATCTTTAAGATGGGTCTGGGAGCTTCAGCTGACTTTATATTCTCCTTGTCTTGTTCTAAATTTTATTTTAGCAAAAAAGAATTCAATTAACAGTCTCCATATGATTAAGGTTAAACTCTTGAAACAGGCAATTATTCGATTACCATCAGATAAGAAGTTACTTCCTTCAGTGTCCGCATCATGTTGATGTTGCTGCTTAAATTCTTGTACTCTGTTCACCCATAGTTTGGGGAAGGAATGAGAATCATGTAGAAATTATCAATAGAAATGCAGAAAATCCCACAACAGGAAATGATATCCATAACTTTCAACTTACTTTTCAGGTTCTTGTGGTGACAAATCACCTGCATGCGTGGATGAAAAAAAATAGGGGTAAACATGGAATTAGCAAAATACTATTAATTTGAGAAGCTAAGGCTAGTTTTCATGTAATCAATAATATGACCAGTGGGCACAAGATAAATGTTAACAATAAAAGTACTTGCAACAAAATAAAAGCATGGAAATGGAATCCTTCCAAATCAACAAGCACTGCTTATGGAGGGAAGTGGCATTCACTAACCTTTAGATGCTAACATGGCCAGACATGTATCTGACAGCCCAAAGTTTTTCAAACTCAAAGATTCATCAAGTCTGAAGAGAATTAAGGGATCTAAAAAGCCTTATTGTTATAACAATCAACAAAACTGATCAATGATTCAACCATTATCATATTAATAGTGAATCTTTTTCAGAGCTTTAAACAAAAAAAATCGGGAAAGTAAAGTGCCAAAGTAAATAAAATGAATGAAAAATTGAAAAGACAATTGTATGCAAATTGTACTCGCTATCTTCCAGGACTTCAAATCAATCTAATATTCTAATTGCAGCATTTCATTCCATATAAAATTTGTTCAGAAGCTGAAAATCGTATTAAGGATACAAAGCATCTTCTTCTAAACTTTTGAAGCTAGAATCGGCGACGGAGAGTGATCCATAGAAAGAAGACGGACTATCTAATTTGTCTTCCGGATCTTGATGTTGTATATCCTCAGCTTCATCCTCCTCCTCAATATCCGAAACTAATTCAAGAAAATTCAATTTTAACGAAGCAGAAAACAGATAGAGATTTTATTTTTTTGGAAGTACCAGCACTATAACCGTAGCTCTGGAGACGATCTTGGATTTGAAAGAGATCGGAGTGGTTCTTCTTGTACAATTCGTTGCAGTGACCTAGGAGCTCTTCGAAAGAGACGGTGCCGAAGGACATGGAATCGAGCATGTCGAGGTCGGCGCTCGCGGTCGATACGCGGCGATTCAGGCATTGCACGAAGGTCGACGATGCGGAATCTGTTACGGTTATGGAAGAATTTGAATTTGAATTTTCTCAGCAAACAAACAGAACAATTAGAGAAAGAGAGAAGCGTACCGAGAGGAATAGGTCGGCGATCAATGGATTGTTTGAGAGCATCGGAAGAGGAGTGGAGGTGGTTGCAGAAAGCTGCCAACGCGTTGCAGAAGCTCGAAACCGGATCCTCCGCCATCGTCTTCTTCCTCTCTCTCTCTGCTAATTGCATTTCCTCTTTGCGACTATGCTTTCGAATTTTTCATCCAAAAGGCGTTTAGGCGGGATCTCCACATTTATACTTAATAAATATTATTACTGTTATGCAAGCTAATTTCAGCAAGCGCTTGTAGCTCAGTGGATAGAGCGTCTGTTTCCTAAGCAGAAGGTCGTAGGTTCGACCCCTACCTGGCGCGCTTTCCCTTTGATAAAGTAAATTATTTTGTCAACCTCTTTTTATCGTGTGTAGTCTATGTTCATAACTTTTATTACGTATATGTATAATTTTTTGTTCTGTTTTTTTTAATCTATTGAGATGTTAGAGCTTCCGCTCCCCAAACATATATATATGGTTCTTCGAATACTTTAAGATGTTAATCAAATGACCAAACTGTATTGGTTGAATTTTGGATAGAAAATCTTATAATATAAAAGACAATAATAGCACGTATCAATTCCAAAATCATATGGCCAATTTCTGTTGTCTATCTACTCAAACTATCACCGTATTTTATTGACAAATAACAATTTGATTGATTCAGCGATTTTTCATTACAATTCGTACCAAAATTTCTCCGTGCTCTAAACAAAATGTAGAAAAACTTGTGCAGAACATTCATTATAAGCACAAAATCTGCTATCATTACCGTGTATGTGTCTTCAAACTGCTGGCATGTTCATTCATCTCCTTTTTTACAACTTAATGTACAGTTATATACCTCAAAATGCAGGTAACTCTGCTCGTGTTAAAAAGAAACACTACTATATTTACAGGTAACTCAAACGGAGATGATTTCATCCATCTCCATTCTCCTCTAACTTAACTTTTTTTTTCACATTTAGTTTTTTAGGTGAATTCTCCTCTGAGTGCAGAAGCAGCTCTTCGAATGGCTCTGGCAACCCTCCAGATTTCGTGTTGAATTGATGCTAGCCTTTCTCTTTCACTTACACCTGCTGACGTAATGGTAGAATCAGAAATCCCTGGGAAGAAATTGATCCTTTCATGGTCGCTGGAAGGCCCAAACACCTATTACAGAAAATGTCAGGTTTTATGTTTTCATTTACAACATTCAACGATGATAATACACTAGTAGTTGCACAGGAGATATAAGGTTGGCTTGGTAGTAAAGGGTGAACGGAGAAAGAGATAGGTCTTGGGTTCCAATCCCGGTTAACAAAAACTAATAAACTAATAATTAATATTTGCCGACAAAAAAACTAGTAGTTGAAAAAATATGAAACTAAGTGACAGAAACTCACAAGATGCTTAAACCATTGCTTTCCCTGAAGTCCATCTGCATCCAGGAAGCCTTTTTCTGCAAGCATTAGTCTATCATTCAATGCTCGCTTTTTCATATCTACAAAACAACCTTCAGTTTCTTGCAATCTCAGTTTCTGCAGTTCAAAACAAAGAAAGACAAGCATAAATACATGGCAACAAGGAACAACAAGTTGAAGTGTTTACAGCATAAATATATGTACCAATATATGAAAACTCCTTGTGGTTATTTCGGTTTTACCTTTATTTCATCATCAGCTTCCTTGGCAGCAGAAGCAAATTCTTCAATTGAAAGGGTTAATGGATGTAGAGAAATTTTCTGGTCTATCAAGTTGCTCAACGTGTTTTTGTACAACTGCCCAAAACAGGGAAAGATTATATACTCAATATATGATAATATGAATGCTATGCACTAACATATGGTGCCAATTATACATGCAACATCAATATTGCAAAAGTTTTTTTTTTAATTTTTTTCTCTCTTTGCCTCAGCAGTATGTTAATCTTCTATTCTTCCTTATTAAATAAAAAACCAATGTTTTTAGAAAGGAAAAAAAACAATGTAATGGAATTCATGAAAAATCAATTTTAAATATTTATGTTCTTCAAGGAAAGAAAATGTTAGATTCAATAATCAATGAAAACACGCTCATTGAGTTATTGTGCATCCTTTATTCGGGCAACTTCCATGCATCATGCATGTCACTAACTAGTATGAACTAATTTAATTTTGTAGTTAACTTTCAAATAGAAGTCCCTAGATTATTTGACAGCGCAGCTGGCATCCCAAAAGACATCAACTAACAAGTAGTTTACGTAAATCAGAGGTGAATATAAATGCGCACCTGCAACTCATTTGCATATGAAACGTAATTGAAAGGAAGAATGGGATCATCAGCCAAGTGAAGAGCTAGAAGCCCCCAAACTCCTGTAACTATTACAACAAAGAACAGAAAAGTTACATCTTATGACTGCCACATGGATTAACAGTTCACTAAAAATAGAGACTTGTAAACCATATTAAGCAATTAAAAGAGAAATCTAACCAGCAACATGGCGGTGGAAGAATGGATCTCCATACTCTGCCATCCAGTTATAGGAGTCGAACGCAGTGTGATAGACGGGAAAATCTGGAAATCCGAAAGAGATTATTACATCATATTAGATACCCAAGCCTATGGATGTATGACATTATAGACATGGCATATTGAGCTAGAAATAATTTAATTTTGCATTACAAAACAATATATGCTTAAAGAATCTGGGACTGGATTGCGATCAATATATT
Organism: Glycine max; assembly: GCF_000004515.6. Lineage (NCBI taxonomy): Eukaryota > Viridiplantae > Streptophyta > Magnoliopsida > Fabales > Fabaceae > Glycine > Glycine max. The sequence continues at coordinate 42,547,784 of NC_016090.4, read as the reverse complement.
TATGGCTCCTAGACAAACTAAATTAGAATTTAATTATTAATCCTGAATTATGAGTAATTGATCATAAAAAAGGAGAAAACATAAGGACCACTAAGTGCAAAGTCATACTTAAGATGAAAAACATTAAGTAAAACAATAGAGTTCCATGACCTCAGATCTGCATGACCCAATCCAAAAAATGAAAGAAATTGAACCTCTGCCAACCTCACCTTAAACTAGAGAAATTATTTTAAAACTTGGAATAGCCTCTTAAATGCCCAAAAATATTTTTTAACAGATAGAAATGGCATAACTAAAGTAAATGCCTACATAACGTGACCCACAGGCCTTGGACTTTCCATCAATCATACAAAATCTTCTAGTGATGAGATACATACCTCTTCCATAATACATATCAATGGATGGAACCCCTGCGTGTTGCACAAATGGAGCGAAATCAGAATCAACTCCACTGAGCCTCTGAATCTGCAATCCAATAAAATAAAAGTGGCTAAGCAATGAAGACATCACAACAAAATTGAAACCCAGTTTGAAAAAAGCATGGCAAAAACCCAACATTATCATAATACAGTTATAAAATTTAAGTGCTTTCATCATTTAAAAAGTCAGATATCATATCCTACTAATAAAATAAATCTGTCATTTACACACTAGGGTTTCCAAAACTCAAGCAACTCATGAAACTTCAACTATAAGCTAATCATTATAGAACTATTTTGAGCTATATGCCAACTCAAAACCCAAGACTAGTTTGATCGGTTACTGACAGGTATTGGATATGGTGCATTAAAACAACACAGTTAATCAAAAGATCATAGTTCTTTGGAACATCATAACAATTGTATCAGACAAAACATATGTGAGGCGAGTGCAAACAAATACTTGGCCAGTAGTGACAAAAGCATTACATTATTGCCTCCACCACCAGCAGCCCAATTCTCATACAATGACACACCATCAGAGTCAGGATCTTTGACCTGAAATTAAAGTAAAAGCTGGTCGATGTTCAGAGTTACCGAATTACTAGGAGCAAGCATGATAATTATCCATATGTATGTGTCTACATGCATTTATAAATGATAATATTTCCAACTAAATACCTTGTTTGTGACCTCAAGAATAAGATTGTCTAGCTGAGGAGTTGAACCAACAAAGAAATCAGGACCTTGCACAGCACAGTCCACATTAAGGTATGCTACAGCTTTGGAACCTAGATTAATAAGGTTTTGTTCAACCCACTCAGTGGATCCTATCTACATAAACAGATTAACTTGATTTAGAGAGAATATTGCAGGAAATGACAGCATTATTGAATTAAAGCAAACTCATTTGATTTGATAGTGAGCATATCAAGAAGAAATTTGCAAGAAAGACGATGCAATTTAATTTAGACAAATGATAGTAGAATTTCGCCCCAGATGTCCAAAATTATTTGTCACTGGCTTATCAACAACCATTGACACCACACCATCATGAAAGCGGTTACAAGCAGATATTAACAAGAATGGAAAACATTAAAAACCAAAGAAACGGGCCATTTTCCATATTATTCATGGAACCGCAATGCATATCAGTTGTAATGAAGGAACTACTACATACCATCCCAAATTCCTCTGCATCCCAACTGCAGAGAATGATTGTCCTCCTTGGCTTCCACCCCAAGCCCAGTAGAGCAGAAAATCGACGAGCAATATCGAGTAATGCAGCTGTTCCACTGCTGGGATCAACAGCACCATACGTCCATGCATCTCTATGGTTCCCAAGCAGAACATATCGATCCGGTTCTTCCGATCCCTTTATGACAGCAAAAACATTTTGAATGGTGGCCACCTTCTTTTCACCCTGAAAAACAGAAAGCAAATCAAAAAGACAGAAACATACACACCAAATACTATCATAAGCTTCAGCTTAACCGTTCCCATTTATCCTTTTCAACTCCCCACCTCATTTCTATCAAATTAGATATCATGAGTGCATAATGAATAACATGGCAGTTGTATGAAAACGTATAATAGGAATGCACAATACACCCTGTAACACACTTCTTTTAATACATTTTCTATTATTAGTTAAAATTTGTTAGAAACTACAAAAATTATAAGTGAACTCATTATAAGCATTGAGACCCAAAAAATTTTGTACTTTCCAATAAATTTCAACTAATAATACAAAGTAGTATATACAAGAAAGTGTATTAGAAAATGTCTTCCAAAGTTTGCCACAAAATAGAAAAAGAGAAGTAGCCTACAATCATAGGGTAGTTTGTCTCAATATAGAAAATGTTTCGTCTACCATATTTTTCACATGTGAAAAGTTTTGGCTTAACCAAAGGAAAAAAAAAAAAAACTTTCACATTTTCCAGACCTACCTGAGCCCCTACTTAGTAGTATCTTTTCCAAGTACAAACTAGTGTTTGAAGAATTGTTTCTTTTGTTTCAGCAAGTAAAAGTTGGGCCAGATAAATAGAATGTAAAAGAAGTAAAAGTCATCGTTTTTTTATAAAGAAAAATTTAAGTGAGTTGAGTACTAGAATCAATACATGTCTGCTCTCATTTTTATATGAAAAATTTAGGTAAGTTAAATCCTAAATGAATCAGTACAGCCGTCAAGCCTAACAAAACCACTTAGCAAAAGCCATTTCTCAAAACCAAAAACACTGAAAAGCATAAATGAGGCTTTCGGGTTGAAAGAGACACTACACAACACAACAACACTACATTGACATATTTACATTTACATATAGTAGTCACCATCTCACCTCGTAAGTGAAATTGAGCAAGGTGGGGCCAGGACCAACATGCCTGACCTTAGACCTAAGGGTACCCCTCCAATGAAGGGGCACATGAACACCCCCAAGAGAGGACAAAATAGTATCAGCCACCTCAGCTGACAAGGGCATAGATGGAATTTTGGGAAACCTCTTCAAAACCTCCCTATCTTCCAACCCCAGCGTCTCAGCCCCTTCAACCCCAGCCCACCCGGGAGTAAGTGGGTCTCCTATCCCCCCTCTCATCACGTGTCCCCTCTCAAACCCCTTCCGCCACGTGTCACCCTCGCCGTAAACGAGCACTGCCGCCGCGCCGTTCACCTCCGCCCTCTCCACCACCGCGCCCCGCCCCATCTCCCCGCCCTTACGCACCACCACCACGCAGCCGCTCACGTTCACCCCCATCGCCGCCAGCGCGCGGTAGTCCCTCTGCCTCCCGTAGTTCGCGAACACCGCCGGCGCGTGCACCGCGCCCGACGGCGAGTACGCGTGGTACGCTGCCACCACCCCCGCCCCCGACGCTTCTTCGGTGAGCCGCAGGCTCACCGAAGAACCGTCGTTAAAATGCGCCGAGAGGGAGGAGCGCACGGGGAAGGAGAGGAGAGTGGTGTAGGTTGTTGTATGGGCCGAGAGGCCCAATGAAGTGAAGTGGTTAAGCACGTAGCGGGTTGTGTCGGAAGCGGGTTTTGTTCCGGCGAGGTGAGGGTGCATGGTAAGAGCGCGGAGGTAGGACGAAATAGTAGAGTTTGAGGAAGTGGAAAGAAAAAGTTTTTCCAAGTGAGAGAGGTTTTCGGAAGGTGTGGAAGAGTGAGGGAAATGCAGAGCGTAGAAACCCAGAATGCAGAGGATCAGCATCACCACCATGGTGCTCAAAGGTGAAGGTTTTGTGGTCAAAACGTTCATCGGTTGTTTCGGCATCATTTTGCGAAGAAGAAGAAGAAGAAACAGAGCAGGCTCTGTTTATTAAGGGAGAAAGAAATTATTATTATATTGTCGTTGTTGTTAATATATTATTATTCCTAATACTTTGTGTGCCTTTTTATATGGGAAATGAAATGATGGTGATCTTTATGAGTAGGAAAAGGGAGATGATGCGTTTTGTGATTGTTATTATAAGGATGGGAAGAGGTGGATGACAGTGAAGGGGGGTGTACTGTGTGTGGATCCATGCATGGTGGAGGTTCGAGTCACAATGTCAATTTGTCCCCAGAACAATCCAAGTTCTTCCAAGACAGCAACTCTTGTCACTACTCATGAAAACATTGGTTTTCAGGAACCATTTTTTTTTTATCACATATGTATTTTTAAATAATTGTTTTGGTGACTTTCATTTCGAAAACTCGATAAGATCATAATAAACTTTTAAGAGATATGAGTTACAGAAATAGTTACAAATTGTCTATATCAACAATATTTTCTCATACACGTCGTCATGAGATATGAGTTTTATTTTTATTAACCGAATCAGTCTTCGTTTTGGACAATATCTTTGTTATAGTTAGATACTGAGAATATCACCCCAACTTGTGGCTTTAAATCAACAAAAAAGATGCTGCAGAAGCAGACATGAAAACTTTTGATTTTTAATTTCTTTTTCAAAATTCATGTCTGGTGTGAAAAAGAATGAGAATCAATGTCTTTGTTTCTCTTTCACTACGAGATCCATGCCAAAAGGAGAGTGGATGTCCACGCCTGTGAGTGGGAGAGCATTAGCTCTTGAGCATCCATTATGTCTCTCCCAAAAAAAAAGGCAAAATAAAAGAGATGTCATTATGGTATCATGAACATGCAATCATTATAAAATGCTTTTCTATGGGCATAGGAACTTATGGAAGACCCAGGCTGTTCCGTAAGATTCTCCAAAATCCAAACACAACTCTCCACGTGGGATCCTTTTAGATTTGAAGCTATTTAACGGCATTCTGATTTGCTACGTGCCATCTTACTGAGGTGTTATCTTATCCACTAACCGAATGGGGCTTTGAGTCGAGTGGCTGGCAGAATTATGGGTTTTTTGGTGCGATCTATTAAAACATATAAGATAGTAATGTCTTTATGATATTGATCAATGATTAAAAAAACAATATTTACTCTATATGTTATAAAAAAATATTAAAAAAATTATAAATAATATAATTTTGTATATTTCAATAATAAAAAAAAATCAATCTTTTAATTTCTTAAATAATCACTCAAGACACTAATTAACATTTTCCAAACATTTAAACCTTGCTTTGCCATATGTATGATGAACATGTAAGATACTGAAACAGTTTTAGGAAAAAGACTCGATGGCGTTATGCGAGCAAAGCTAGGTAAGATAAGATTCAGTTAAGATTATTGCAAGTGACATGCTTTTCAATGTGTCCCTGCTGAGTGGCTGATCTTCATACGGGACAAAACAAAAACAACGTGGCGGGCATAAACGTTAAAGAATTTGCTGCTATTGCTGTTATCTTGTCAGTTTCAGGTCAAGTTGAGTGATTTTTTGCTTATCTGTGTCAGCTTCACTTGTTTCTTAGCCCAAGTTGAGTGAGTTACTGAGCCAACCCCATCAAATTGCGCGGCTCAATTCACAAGTTTGTCGTGCTTGATCACCGCCACTTTAAATTGTTAGTTAACCACAATTAAGGTTATATGGAACTCAAAATATAAGATTGATCTATACATAAAAAGAAAAGAAAAGAAGGAAGAAATCGCCCCGTTTGAATCTCCACTAATAAAAATTAACAATAGTAATAACTAACATTTCCATATAAAAGATAAAGTTTTGTGGAACTGGAAAAGACAAAGAAGAGCACAACTCACTCAAGCACACAAAAGGCTAAAATGAATAAAGGATAACAGAGTTACAAGACAAAAGACTCCGTTAAACAATATACCAAATTAAAATAAAACTTTAGCTAAGGGAATACGGAGGAAAATGGGATTATCATTCATTTTTTTGTATCCCATTACCAATGTGTGACTTAAAGTTTATGCAATATTCAGTTTTGGTCAAGGAAAGATACATCCAATCATCCATGAATTCAGATGAAAAGGCACATTGGACCATTGGCAAATAACAAACAAAAGTATTAGCTTAGCTACAGCCATTCAGAAAAACATTAATAAAGACAAAGCTAACTGAGCTAGACTGAACATCCAGGAATCTGAAATATTGGATGAAAATTAGAGGCTTTCATCTCGCTGCGTCTCTAGCATGTCCCTTTCGTACTGGAGGCTCCTTCTCACATTGTCTGTCATATTCATCATCTTCATCTCTTGAATCGGATTCATAGGGCCCTCGGAAGGATTTACCTCTCCAATTTCTTTTAAAAAATTCAAAACTCTTTGAACAATTTCCGATGGCGGTATTATATATAGTTGGAAATTAGTGCCTAGTCATTTATTACAAAACTTCATGAAAAAATATGCAAGAAAAACACCAAATTAACTTGCAGTGTTCTAATGGATAAAATTACAACACAAGTTACTCAAGTCAACCCCTTCCCTCTCCTAAAAGAAAGCAAAAAGAACTTGAGTCAGAGAAATTCCTTTTAGAGTGTGTTGGATAGAGAACTTTAACGGAGGAAAGTGATTTATCAGAGAATTTAAATTTCTGTAATTTAGAATTCATTGTTTGGATGTTTTTTATGAAGAATTTAAAATTTTTGAATTTTAAAACAAAATTTTAAACAATTAAAAATCTGAAATTTCAATTTCTTTCTAAAGGTGAAAAATTAAAATTCTCTTCTTACGTCTTCTTCAAGAACCACCATTTGAGCTCTTAAAATATCGGTTGGTTGAACATAGAGGAACACGTACACCAATCATATCTTCTCTTTTTTCATTCATTTCTTTCATTCTCATAATTTTAAATTTTTTTATCCAAACACAAAATTTTGAAAATAAAAGAATTTCAATTAAAGTATTTAAAATTCTTAAAATTTAAAATTTTTCAGAATTTTAAATTTCTCCATCCAAACATACTTAGATGAACATTATCCAACTATCACCGGAGAAATAATTGGCTGACTTTGTCAAGCCATGAAACATTAATTATGGCTAAAAAAGAGAAGCTTATAAACAAAAAGCCTGTTACGTTTTTTACGTACCCGAACGAAACATAAGCCCGTTACCAAATGTGGGCTTATACAACTCACAATTATTAAAACGGATTTTTAATTGCACCTATTTTTTCTATTCGCAAACTTACTTTTTTTTTGTATTTTTTACTAAATATATTCCTATTGAAAATTAACTTTGGAAACGTATATTTAAAAATACGCAAACTTCAAATTGTCTATGCTTTTGTATCTTTTACTAATATATTTTATATTCTTTAAAATCATAATTGAAGCTTGTGATTAGTTAGATGATTATTATTATTATTTGTTTTTTTGACTGAAGATTTTAATTTTTATTCAAATCGATATTGTATAGTACTCCTGTATAAAAGTAAAAAAAAAAAAAAGGAAAAATGGCCAACTCCAACCTCCATATCTAGAGATGATCAATTGATCATATGTTCGATTGCTTCATATTAATCAAATTCGAATCAATCATATTTAATTACATGACTTTGATTTTTTTTTCTTGTTAATTTGAATCAAACCAATTTAATAAAGATTGAGTTAGTTTTTTGAGTAATCAAGTTATCATAAAGAAACTAAGTTACTATATTTTATTTAAGTTTTTATCCCCACTAATTGCCTATTTTTTAACTAAATTTTTAAACATTTTAAAAAAATTAAACTGAATATTAAACTAGCTATTTATATTATTTAATATATAATTTTTTCTATGATTATCACTTAACGTATTTCATTAATTTTTGACTAAAATTAACAAAAAAATATACACAATATATATGACAAAATTAAGAAAGACAGTTGATAACACTGGATATATCATAAGAAAATAAAAATAACAAAAATAAAGAAAAAATAGAAGTAAAAATTAAGTACTAAAGTTTAAAATATACTAATATAAAAGTTAAAAAAATAATTGAATGAGTCATTGGATTAATTATAATTAGTTCAAGTCGAAAAACAATCAAGAAATAAATTAATCAGAGTTAATTTGGTTCAAAATTAAAATATAAAAAACCAATTAACAGTATCAATTTAGTTGCTTTGAATTGATTCTTCAAAAGAATAAATTTCATCTAATAAATTTCATCTATAATCACAAAAATAAAGAGGGTTAAAAACGTCATTTGGACATTATTAGGCCAACTATAAATATCGGGAGGAGCTAAAATTCTTAGTCTGGTCTCGTGCAAGTGTAACCCAAAACCCTAGCGGCGCCTGCTTTCTTCGTTCGTCTTTTGCATCAGCCATCAGGTGCGAACTCACCCTATGGATTTCTATCCACCGCTGGCTGATCCTTCTTCTCTAACTCTAATTTATTATTTTCATGTATTGTTCTCGCTTCACTGCTTCATATTTGGCTGTCATTTGAAATTTCTTTAATAATTCTTTTCTTTTAATTCTAGTTTGGCTATCTGTTACTGTGTTTATGATTTCAATTTCATGGCGGAATTATTATTGCTTTCTTAGTGACGTTGGGTGTGTAGTGTATGCGTTGATCTTTTGTTCTTGATTTGGGTCGCATAGCTTTAGCGGAATTTATAATTTGAGGCTTGCTTGGTGAAGTAACGTAGACCCGAGTGTTCTAACAAATGATACGTGGATTCGTTCATTAGAATACTTTTTGTCATTTATAATAATGTTCCTTAATCTTCATTTGGAATTTTTACCTTTGGAAGTCATATACTGTAAAACGTCATAAACTATATTGTGGATCTTGTTTTGAATTTAACATTCATTTAGTCCTTCCACAACAAAAGAATCTGGTGTAGGTTGTATCCTATGAAATGAAACAAAGTTTATGCCGAAGTACATATAAGAAGACTGATCTGTTATTGATATTATTGCTGGACTAGGTTTTCTTTTCTCCTTGTATGTGATTGTGATGTGTGCCATGTCAATATTTGTTTTTTTACCTAATCCCAGGGAACTAGTTGTGTGTTTGGTGTGAAACTGTTATTGTTATTTCTTGTTACTTCGGATGTCTTCAATTTTCATTTGCTGTTAAGATGCATTCTGTTGAATTTTGAAAGTTGAAGAGCTAATGATTCAAGGTTTTGGGTCCTTTTGGATTTGGAAGGTGATATATATGTTATTCCTGATTTATCTGTGATGCTGACTGATTAACTGTGATGCATTAAACGCAATTGTTTTCCACTTTCATCTCATAACTGTTGATTGTGTTTGATCAGGATGGAGTCTCAGGTGAAGCATGCTCTTGTTGTCAAAGTTATGGGTCGTACTGGATCCAGAGGACAGGTGACTCAGGTTAGAGTGAAGTTTTTGGATGATCAGAACCGTCATATCATGAGGAATGTTAAAGGACCAGTGAGAGAAGGAGACATTCTCACCCTACTCGAGTCTGAAAGGGAAGCAAGAAGGTTGCGCTAGAGGGTATTTTTTTCTTGATCTTTATGGTAGTTAGTTGGTGCTAAAGGTTATAGCACCCTGTCTTGTTGTCTTGGATCTATTTTCATTCAAATTATGGGTTGAATTTTGGATGTTTGGAGTTTAATATATGATTTTGAATTATGGCTTAAATTTTGGATTAATATATTTGTCTTCTATATATGGCTGCTTATAATCTATACCGCCCTCTGTTAAACAGTGGACGACTTCTTATAATTACGAACTGAAAAATGTTGGTGGTAATTGGCGAGATACAATAAGCTGCTATTGTTGATGGGTTTATTATTTCATTTCTAGTTGCAAGTGGCTATGATAAAACACGGCTTATAAGAGGATGTCTGGTTACAATTTTAACGAACAACTTCACCTATGAAAATGTGGATATTTTTTCAATCATTAGATCTAAGTAGTTACTTAAAACTATTTTCACGTTCACGCCAAAGCAGCTTCGTATAGGTTCAACTTTTTTATGCTTTTTATGGTCCTTCCACCGCGGCGTGATATAATATTTTTGCATTCGGATAAAATGTTTTCAGACATCACTTTACATTAGTACTAGGTAGTGGTAGTAATCAGCATTATCAAATAAAGGGAAAAAAGTACTAGTTTTGGTTTGAATGTATTTTTTGTACTAGTAATTTTTTTTTCATTTTTGTCCTTACAATTTATTTTTAATTCTTACAAAATGTATTTGCTTTAGTTTTTTTCTTAAAATACTTTAAATAATACTTTTAAGTATTTTAAATAGGAAAGAAAACGTTATTTAAAATGTTTTAAGAATAAAAAATAAAACAAAAGTAGAAATGATAAGATTTACGGGGGCAATGACTCTTAAACCAAAATGCATCCAATCATCCATGAATCCAGAAAGTGATGCTTTGAACTCTCCCTCCGGCCCTCCCTTTTTCTCTATTGATAAAAAGAATTTAATGAATTTTAAATTGTAAGTTAAGGACAATTAGGTTCGGTGGAACTGAAAAAAGAGCAAAGAGGAGCAAAACTCGCTCAAACACTCTGAATCAAACAATTGAGTAGGCTTTCATTAGCATTTTGCTGGAACGCTTACTTATGTAGAAATAACAAATTGAGTTGTATACAAGCTTCTAGCCTTCAACTAAGTAAAATACATGCTAGATGCATCAAACTCCAACTATTGTGTTGTAGGTGCCATAAAATGCGAAAAATAATCCAGACAATAATACAATAGAATCCAAGGCTTTTTGCCAGATGGGTAGAGAAGAGCCAAATAACTTTAGGTGAAATGTGGCTGGCATAACAAATGAGAGCATTGCACATAAGGTGCTCCCTACAAATGAGGCAAATACAGAAAATTCTGGCACAAATGAAGCTATGACTGCCAATCCAACCACCACAATCGCCCGGCTAACGTATATGCACATATTTTCTAGTCCCATTGAATCATTATTGTTTCTGAGGATGATTTTGAGTTTCCCTTCCACAATCTCATTAATTGGGTGAAACATGACTGGGAGTGTGAATGCAAGCCCCACACATAATCCTACCTGTCAAATGTAGCAAAAACTTGAAGATAATGGAATTCTGGCAAAATAAACGTAGTATTCTGCAAAGTGTACTATCCTAGTAGACATGGCTAAGGACAAAGTAAAATACACCCAAGCATATATTATGCAGTGCACACAGCAAGATGCACTTCACTAGATATGCTAGACAGGACAGAGTACAGACACAATTTAGGAATGATTCTTTGTTGTAAAATAGGTTAATTGACATGACATCAATTGACACAAATTAAAAGGCATAGTTATATCTTATCAGATGTTTATCAAACGCCATCACCTCTACGCACTAGGTGTTTCAAGCCAGCCGTTAGTATCCTCAAATAACATGGATGTAAGTGAAAAAGCAGCATGATAAAGTATTTTCAAACAGATTCCACCAAGCTATATCAATTCTATGTTGGCTTTTCCAAGGATTTTCTCATGTTGCAATGCCAACAAGCCCTACTGGAATGTTGGGTGTATGAGATATATCCCAAGACAAGTTCATGTCACTGATAGTGCTTTGTATATGAAGAATTATGAAGGCATTGTACCTTTTGCTTATAAACATTTGTTATCAATCTACTAAAAATGATGTACAAGGATATATCTGGAAGGTGATATAAGATACTATCCTTTACAAGTCAAAGTCAACTGGTTGAGGAAAAGAAAACAGAAAAAGCATCATATTGATTAGCTCTAACCGCGAGAATACTATTTAAGAGTAACCGCACGAGCAATTATACAAAAAGAACATAGGAGCTCAAAGTACGGATGTCTTTACTACCTGTACTGCAAGAGATGACCAATTCCTAGGGAGATTGAGGGTCACAATGTCTCTAGTTTCTTCACCAAAAGCCATGTAACCACAAAACCCAAAAAGAATGTACACAAGAGTTATGCCACCAAAAGTCTGAGCCAGCAATATTGGGAATTTACGTTTATCCTGCATAGAATTCTCTAAGGCCAGCGTCATTCCAAACCCCTCAAAACAAAAAACAGCCATGCCTGCAGCAAATGGCAACCCACCAATGTTGGATGTGATCATTGTCCTTTGTCCAAATGAAAATCCCTCCCCGAAGGCCCGTTGTATATCTTCCTTCACCACAATTCCCATGGCTATGACATTGCACACATCAGCAAAAATGTTGAAAGGAGCCAAAGCAGATAAGCTACCTACCCAAGACAATCCAATCTCAACAGGTACCAACATAAATATGTAGGAGGCCTTTGATAGTCCCTGGCCTTGGAATACAGAATAAAGGTTTTGTCCTATAAATACAAAATAAGCAACAGACCCTGCAAATTGTGCTACCACAATTACAACTTCTGTAAAATACCGACCCGGGCTTCCAAAGGACCTATAACCCAAGTCTCCATAAGTGCTTGATTCCCCTAGTGGTTCTTCTGATGCCAATTTTTCTCTGCACACAACCTGTGTCCACGAAAAAAAAAACATACTATAAAGGCAGGACCAGGAACCATAAAATAAAATATGTACCATGTACAAAATTTCAATAGTATGTACATTTTCTCAGCTGGATAAAAAAAAAAACTTTTATATTGTCATCCAATCAGAAACCATCTTAAACAACAACAACATCATTGTCAACTAATGAGGCATATCATAAACAACAACAACATCATTGTCAACTAATGAGGCATCATAAACAACAACAACATCATTGTCAACTAATGAGACATCATCCTAGATATCACTACTTGTGAATATAAACTTGGATGACAATATAGTGTATTTTAATAAATTCTTAGTGTCAAGTCGCAACCAATAAAAGAAATAAAGTAATCAGAAACTAGTATAATGCGGTATAATGAAATTCTTAAAGAAATACGGAAAAAAGAAAAGATTATTCGGGTATTCAACTAAAAATGATTGATGCAATGATTGAGAGAAGAGATGACCCACAAGAAGGAGCATGCAATAGTAGGTGGACATGCCGACGATGGCAACCCCGAGCGATCCAGCGACCCATCCAGCGATCCGAAAAGCGAAGGGCAATCCCAGAACCCCAGTTCCGACCACGGTGACTATGATGTTTCCCAACGTTTGAAGCTTCGAAGCTCGTTTGGAATTCGACAAAGGCAGAGGTTCCAACAGAGGAGATGATGCGATGTTGTTCTTTGTGTCCAGCGCCATGATACCCGATCTACCCGGAAATGATTAGGAGTGAAGTGAAAATGAGGTTCGTCACATCTCACGAATACAGAGCAGAGCCATCTGAACAGAACATGGGTCAGTGGGTAGTGATAGTTACTTATGGGGATAGGATAAGATTCCAGCAAAGGATTCTATAAATAATGATTAATGAGTGAGCAGTGGCAACTGAAGGTTACCCAGTTACGGGGTGGGTTGACAGCAGAATGGAAACAGGGACAATTCAAGAAATGAGGACTACGCTAATTAATCACGCGGTTTCACAGATAATGGAAGTAAAAAGTAAAACTAAACAAAAAATCTTGCTCACCAGAACACCGGTTAAGGAATAAAAAACAAAGTCAAACTATTTATTAAAAAATTTATAGAAGAACATAAAAACTTTATCAACGGCTTAGTTATATACATCCAAATAAAAATTTATATTTTTACTTTAAATTTCTTAACCCAATATGTTTAGGCTAAGGACATCGGTTAACGTTTAAAAAAAAATTGTATAGTACTTTGACTGCTCAAACTTAATGTAGTTCATGTACCCAAAAAAACTGTGGTTAGAATTATCATACCTGCCAGAAACTTTAACTTATGCATGTAAGCATTATTAATATTTAGTTTTATATAATTAAAATTATAATACATAAAGGTTTTTAATACATTACTTATGGTCAAACATCCCTGAATGTTGCTAGTCCACATGGTAACTTCTTCAAAAAATAATTAAAAAATATAATAGATGATAAATAAAATTTGTATAATATATATATATATATATATATATATATAATACATAAATATAGTGAAATACATAACCATAAATAAATAAATTTATTAATGCTACACTCATAATAAAGAAACAAACTATAATAAATACAATAAAATACATACCTAGTGTATAAGTTTATAGTATATAACTATGTAGATAATAATTATACAAAAATATTAACTATAAATAATTTTTAGTTATATAAAATGTTATTAATGCTAAAAAAATCCCATCCCCCTATGTTCTCATAAACTTGCAAGTTGCAATGTCTCATTCACTTCACCCATCTTCAAATACACATTTATAGACGTGGTATCAAGGTACTAGTGCATGGAGGCGCAAATGTAGAAGGAAGCATTGTAGAATGCGTTTACTTGCTTATAAGTTATATACAGAAATCTCTACAAGTACTTTGGGACTCAAGTGCTGTGAACCATCACAAAAGCATACAGAAACAAAAGTTTTGCATTTGTGCCATGTCTTGGAACATTTTTGTACAACAACAACAACAACAACGCCTTATCCCACTAGGTGGGGTCGGCTACATGGATCAACATTTTTGTACATTATCTGAAAATCCTAAGAACTTTTACAATGCCTCAAAGCAATATGGCTGACAAACACAGTCCATGGCGTGGATCAGTTTCCTGCGAGGTCCCACTGCACTGGCGCCCATATCCTTGAGTTTTTTCATGGTTAGATTTACCAGCTGATACTTACTGAGACTATTCCCCTGAAAAATTCTCACAAATTGCGCCAGTCCAAGCGATGTCAGCCATTTGCTAAGTCCACCGGCTCTTTCGAGCTTCCTCTCAAGGTTTGATGCTCTTAAGCTTTTATTCAGAGTTTCCAAGTTGGAGGACCTTCTTGGTGCAAGTAGTGTTCTGGGCTGCTTAATAACTTTTGATGTATCAGAAATTCCAAGTAGTTTATGTGACTTCAAACTGTTCGTTTGATGTGGATTTTCTGATTCTATTATTTCATCTAAAGACGGTGGATTGACCACAGTTGGTTTAGGTAAGGTAGGGGGAGCTCTTCTCTCGGCACGAGTCTCCTTTCGGAGAGCCAAAGTGGCCTTCTCATGTTCATTACCTGAAGGATGCATCGTAGATGTTTCCATGGGAAGCTGCACATGGTTACTTGCTATTTCAGGAGGCATAAGATGCATGTGATTTGGTCCTTGGTTTGCTGTTAATGATCTCTCATTAAGAGGTGCAGCAGGCACCAGAATGGTAACTCTCTGCTTTTTCACTATAATCCAATCACTATCCTCATGCTGATTGTCACCGTTTCCAGAATTAACAAGGCAATGTGAAGAAGTACCACTTTTTTTACCAGGAACTTTTCCTGTGCGCTTCTGCTTTGTTTTCACCATTAGCCACGAACCTGCATGCCATTAGTAGGATGTATAGCGTTAAGACACTAACAAAACTCAAGGTCCATTATGATCAAATGGTCATTATTAAATCAATGAAAAGTTAATTTAAGCATATCATACAAAAAACTCTATTCCTAAGCAAAATGACTAGTAATCCAATTATAGCATTTCATACGTAGTGTGTGTGCATGTGTAAGAAACTTGCTTTAGATTATGTGGCTTGGAATTAAGATGAGCGCATATCAAGTTGCAAAACTAATAGTATCCACTTTGGAATTCAAATTCAGACAAAGAACAATAAGCTAGCCCATAGGTGCAGATGCAAATGAAATGCAACAAATCTTCACAGAGAAGTATCAGAAAGATTTTTTCCATCTAAAATAAATAACAAACAAATTGCTTGACAAGTTTTTTTATCAACCTAGAAAAAAAAAGTTCTCGTAGAATATGTTTATTTATAAGCACAGCACAGAAAATAAAGAAGCAATGAAGTGAGAAAAACATCCATTTCTTAAGTCACAGAAGACACATAGACAACTATTAGCCCAATGAAAGATTCTGAGGATGAACTTGATAGGAAAGGTGATGGAATGCAAATACCTTTACCCTAAAAAAAATCGTAGAACTGAAACTACAACAGATTTATTATCAACTAACTAACGACTAGGGAGGCTTAAATTTCTCGCAAGCAATTTCGACAATTCCTAAGTATTGTCTCCTGGGCTCGATTCCCCCGCTAAAAAAAACTAACAATTAAAAATTAACATTTGCCGATAAAAAAAAGTATTGTCTCCTGATCTGTATCCAATTTGTCCATTTGTTGTTTGCTAAAATGTCCGACAACGTTGGATCTCGAACTAAGTATGGCTTTTAAAATCGCATTATATTATGGTGAAATGCAAAAACCCACAACTTCGAAATCTAAATGTACCTACATGGTATGAGGATAATGAAAACCCGCGCACAAATTGAAAAAAACAAAAAAAAGATTGGATCAAAATTAGAGGAGATGAAGAAGGGGCGAAGAAAAATACCTGGGTCCTGGTCCAAGGTCTTTGAATGAAAATAGAACTAAGCAATCTTGAAAACTTGCGTGCCCTGATATTCGCTTCAGAGATAAGCAAATTGGGTATAGTATAACTCTCAAGCAGAATGAGATGTCTTTGGAAAAGGAAATTAGGGTTTATCATCGAATTAAATTACTTTTTTTTTTTTTTTTGCTGAACGGAATTAAATTACCTTTGCTTAAACAAATTATTAAATTTTATAATTAAATTGGGCATAAGATTAATGCACACTTTTATGTAATTAGAATTTCAAATAAACAAATATATTTAATATATACATTATATTTGTATATAAACTATAATTATAATAACTGGATGGGATAATTTTTAGAAGTTAGGAGGGTTTTTTCTTTCTTTCAAGAAGATCATTTTTTTTGGAATTTTTCTTAACTTTCTATCTTTGTCAATAAATATCTTTTATCTTTATATTCTCTGTATTTAAATTAAAATAATTAAATTAAATGAAATTTTTTTATATATTTTATAAAATAATTTTATATTATCATCTAATTATAAATTATTGTTGATAGAATTTTTAGGATTATTATAAAAGTTAAGAAAATCATCGTATATGATGAGTTTGTATTAAATGACAATACAAAATTATTTTTACACTATCAATGCATAACTTATTTTATCTTGTTTAATTTAATGATCATATACTAACACCGTAAAGTAGTTTTATCTTTTGAGTTTAATAATCATATATTTATACATTAAAATAAGTTTATATTATCATTCAATAAAATATTATTATTAATATGTTTTTATAGTGATTATTATAAAAAATGACAATCATACATGTTAATTTGTGATTAGATAATCCTATAAACTATTTCACTAATGTTATACCCTTCAACTAAATTCTCCTATAAATCCTCCAACTATATTTAATAGTTAGTATTAAATAAAAAGTAAATACATCTAATATCTTGAAAATATAAAACACATTTATTACTTATCATAAATGGATAATAAGAGGATTTAAAATCATTCAAACTATGTCCCATAATGCATCACCTATTTTCTCATGTACATTTTAATATGTTACTAATATTATGTTGGAACGAATAAATTAAGTATAGATCTCATATGCAAGGTATTGTATTTGAGCTTTTTTAATGAAAAAAAATGTGTTTAGAAGTAAAGATACCACTAAACATCGTTAGTTAGGTTCTTTAACTGAGATTAATCATCAACAAAAGTTAATGAATATTTTATATGTAATATTCTTGATTTTTTACTTTTCAATGACTTTCACATTATGACGCTTTATGCGGTGGTATTTTACTCAGCATTTTTGTTGGTTAAAACCTTTCACAAGTAACCATTTATAAGATCTCGAAAATCAGCTCTGTTTGTTTTTAAGATCAATGGCTGACCCCACAAACCAACACAAGACTTTTTAGCATATTTTGTTCTCACACATATACTTTTTGGGAAACTTTCCATAAAGTCACTCATTCCATTACTACTACAAGCCAAACACACTTAATTATGAAATTTTTAAGTGATGACTAGCGAAAAGTAAATGTATCTTGTTGATATAAGTGATTTGATCGGGATATTACATTATACATTTTTTTAATATTAATGAAAAAAGAACTTTCTAAAGGACTAAAATTTGCGTGAAAACACGATGGAACTAAAAAATGATAACTGCGAAATATAAACTAATTTGATAGTCAATTGTGACTAAGAATAATAGTGATTTCTTTACTTTATTATTGTTTTTAATGAAAATATGAAGAAATTAACATCTTTTTGCCATTTTTAAATAATAGAAGTCAAAAGAAGAAGAGTGAAGTATTTTAAGAGAATTTGACAAAAGAATTGTGAAGAAGAAAAAACATAAGAAGATGGTTCGCTCAGCGCGCACAACACGCGTTAGCGATCAATTCTAGGTCTCGCTAAGCGCGCAGATCTCGTTTAGTGCAAGAAGGCCCACGAAGAGAGTCCATTTACAAATTTTTTATAAAGTTATAAAAAATTGATGATTTTGTTTTCTTATTGAAGTCATCAATATTTTTTATTTATTTTTATATAAAGTTGTTACATTTTTTTAAATTATTTATTTGAAGTCATAAGACGTTTAAGGATTCGTGCTAAAGATTTTTAAAATTTTAAATTAATTTTGAATAACTTTAAATTAGTTTTAGTTTATATGTTTATTTAATATTTTTTTATTTTTTTATTAATGTTAAGAGTTATCATTTGACGTGTAAATTAAAAAAAACAATTTAAACAAAATACTTAAATTTAAATAAAAAATAAATGACCGGTATATAAGTTAAAAAATATTTACAAATTTTTTTAATAACGATTTTATTTCTTTGGAAGTGAAGATAAATGACCTCGATATTTTATATTCATATTTTATGTCTGATCTTTCAAACCAATGAGACACAACGAAAAGATCAATTACTAGTTGTATATATAATGGGATGAATTAATTTCAAACAGATCTAAAAAATGATCATTGTGTAAAGTTGAATGACATAATCATAATAATTGTCTATACAAGTAACTTGACGACTAGTGTTGTTTTTACTTTTCAATTTTATGTTTGTATTTAATTTGTATTGTTTATTTTATATTAATGTACTATGTTATTTTTATTTTAGCAACTACTTTTATTACTAAATTATTTTTTGTTGTTAATATTAAATAATTTTATCAAATAAAATTAATTAATAATACTATACAAAAATATTAGTTTACTTAATGATAAATGTAAAAATTAACTAAAAAATATTTTAAAAAATATTAATAAATTTTAAGTTAGTATTATTTGTTAATATCAGTAATTTAAAAATAAAAATAGAACAACTTTAAAGTCGTAAAATTTTTTATCACTTCATATAAATAATTAAAAAAATAAAGTCATTTAATTTTTACAACTTTGGTAAAAATGAAAAAAAGTAAAATTGTTAAATTTTTTATGGCTTTATAACTCCTCTATTAATTCAAAATTTTCCTTCGTATGATAAATTTCAAAAGAAATTACCCTTTTGGTCCTTACTAGTTACCCTAAAGTAAAGTGGTAAATGCAAAGTTTTGAGATTTGGACTAACCGGCCAGTCCAACCAATCAAATTGTGACCCGGTGGCTGGACCAGGTTGGGTCTTACATTCGGTTGTGTGTGCTTTCAATTCGGAGTGACTCGGACCGGACCACTTATCTTCTTTTTTTGTAGTTGTGATCATTTTTTTAACTTGTGTTTTTTATATTTTGTTTGTATTTTGTAAGAATTGTGAATTTTAATGTTCCAAAGAGAAAGATTATTGGAACATGGGTGACTACTTTTCTGATGATGGTAGGGTTTCATGAAAGGATAATGTTATTCCATTGTGCTTTTGTTGATTTTTATTATTGTGAATTAGTTGAGTATTATTTTGCTTAACGAGAGACAATTTTGGTTGTAATTATAAGTTGAATTTCGCCTCACATGAGGTGATTAGTTTATCTTTTGGTTTTTCTAACTTGTTGTGAGCAAAATAATTATCATTATTAAACTAGATATTGGAGAATCTATCCCAATACCAAAATATTAGACAATAATAAATATAATTAAATATTATATTAGATATTACACTAAGAACATATGTTAAAGTTTAACTTATTTAACTATTTATGTATATTTGTGATCTTTATTACTTGTTTGTTTGAATTTGGACAATGATGTTTTTTTTAACATTTTGGTATCCAATATGATATGAAATTATATTAATTTATGATATTATTTTTAAATATTACAAGACAAAGTATAAAAATTTTATATTTCTTTATTTATTACAGATGGAATCATACAGAGTAATTAGTGATCCACCATGCCTGTCGGTAGGCCGGTTTTAAATACTATGAGTGAATGAGCTTCTTCGTTTCGTTTGATGTCAACAGCATGTCAAATTTCTCCTCCTGGTACTCTCGTTTTCGTTTTTCGGCCAAGTACTTGTACTGCTACCACCGCACTCTCCACAAAAACGCACCCAGCACCATCTTCAACAACCACGGAACCAGGAAGAACGCATGGCCAACCTCTCTGCTTCCTTTGGCGCTCGCTGTTTCCGCTGGATCACTCGCTCTTCAACCACACTTCAATCCTTCCTTCTGCGACACCGACGACAGGTCCGCTTTCACCTTTATCAATTCAGTTCTCAAAATCTAACTCGTCTTTTGTTGCGAGTTAGGAACTTGTAATTGTAAGCATGCATAAGCTTATTCAGATACTTCCATCTATATATCAGAAGAACAATTAGGTTTTTAATGGTTTTTAAGAGTTATTATTAGTTATGGCACCAAGCTTAATGTTTCACTTGAATTACAATGAATGGTCTCAATAAATCAAGTAATTGTTTGATGACTGATGTTAGAGGTGTGGGTGTTGGGGGCAAAGGCAGCACGCAATACGTTGTTAAGGGATCACAGAAAGAATTTCCGCGGGAGCTTCTTCAGGATTTGAAAATCGTCTGTCAGGTACAAACTCTTGTTGCCTTATCTGAATATCTCGTAAATGTGAATATAGAGGAAATGCTTGGGCTGGTTCTAATTTGTTCGTCAATTGTATTTGAAAATTCCTTTTGGCTCTGGCTATTTCTTGTCAAGCTGATTAGTTATAAACTTATAATCTAATTTTTTAATTTTGCTATGTATTTTTGGAAGGTTGGCCAGTCTTATTCATTGGTTGGTTGTTGGTGTTCATGAATACTTTTATTATGATAATAATAAGAATGGAGTTACCTGAATTTTTTTAATACTTCATTATTACAGGATAACATATCTCTTGATTATGATGAAAGATATATCCATGGAAAACCACAAAACAGCTTTCACAAGGCTGTCAATATCCCAGATGTGATTGTTTATCCAAGGTGAGACATTTTCTGAGCTGAAATTTTGGCTGAAATATATGTTTACTTCCTCATTCATCTGATTATAGTTTCTACAATGCTGCAGTGATCTTGTGTTATCCTTTTAAATTTTAACTTCATCACAATTTGGTACTTGCATTGAGAAAGAACTTGGAAGTTTCTATTGCAGTGTTTTTCCAAATAATATAAATTTGAAAGACTTCAATTATATGTTGTTCTCTATTTCCATTATAATTTTCAAAACAAAACTATTAAAAATACTTGTTGCTGAGCTATGTTGAAAATGTGATGTGTTTCTCAAATGGAATTGTAATATTGTGACAATTATTTGAATATAGTAGCAGAATGGTTATGGAGATTTGGTGGTCATCAGAGCAATTGGACCTGGTGATATTTTATTAGATACCTTTATTCTGAATACCACTTTGATATATCATATGCTCTAGTAGAATGCTGCCATGATCCTAACAATTTTTTATCGTGGTATTTATTTCTACCTTATAAAAAGTATCCCCCCCCCATATTTGACCTGAATACTGTTTGAAAACAGACAAGTCTGATATAGTGTGGTTGATTTCTTTGTTAAAATAATTTTCTACATAACATTGGTCAATCTGTATATCTGCAGAATTTTATATTCGTATTTTCGTATGCTTAGTGCTTTTGCGCCCAAATGCTATTATGTCTAATATCTCCTTTTATTGAGAAGAGATTCCATGACATCTGTTATGTGCCTTGGAATATCCAAACCCTTAATCATGCTGGGTCGAAAATGCTTATGTGAGATATATGAATTTCTGATGTGTCATATTGTTGATTTCAAAATATGCATATGTATACCTTGTCTATCATTTTAGACTATACAATATATCAAAAAGACTTCTCATATATTTTTATAGTATCTCGAATGGACATGAATGAACATGGGAGAGTAGGAGAGATTTTTAAAATATTGTGGATACATTCTCGTGGTATAAGTTAGAGCGTCCCCATGTATTTATTTTCTTGCATTACTCTTATTTGCAGATCCGAAGAGGAGGTCTCTAAGATTGTCAAATTATGCAACAGTCATAAGGTTTGAGTTCTTCTAACTCATCAACCATTGTTTATCATGTTCTAGCTGATTGTTTTACCTTAACATTTTATTATAAAGCCATTTGGATCAGAGCAAATCTATATTCTTCATATATCTCTTTTGGCCCTGCATTTTTTATCACATTTTTTTTTGTTGATTTTTCTCCCTTTAAAAAAAATCTTTTTTTTCTGCTGTCCCTTTCATACTTGAATTGTTTTGCATTTGGAATTTATATCTCTTTTCATCCTTAAAAAAATGGTCCAGTCTGCTTTCTTTGTCCAGTCCTCAAACAAGGCTGTCTTCCTTCATCAAATACATATTTTTTTTCTTCCTTTCATTGCTTATTCAATTATCAATTTCTCTTCTTTATCTTTGTTGCAACCATATATCTATTGTGATAGCCCAGCAATTTTTCTAAAGCATAATGGGTCTCATAGGAACTGGTTTAGCCAATCACAATCAAATGTATAATTCCTTGTTTTTAGCTATCCTACTATTCATCAAGATGGTCCTTCTGATTTAGCTGTAGCTAGCCTTTGAGTATTAACTTGCACAATGTTTGTACTACATTCATCATTTTCTTTTGGTTAGCTTCTACTACATCATCTGCAAATGGCTTAAGCCTCATCCTAATATCTTGAACCATGCCAATTATGTTATGCCACTATAGTGCTGAATCTCCTGACGTAAAAGGTAACATAAACCTATTTCATCCCCCTGCCCCCCCCAAAATTTTCTTGTTTCTTCCAAAAATCTATGCCGTGATCCTTACCCAACTAATTAAATTTTAAATCAAGCAGTTATTTGGCATTTTATTATGGTGCCTTTTTGACCAATAATGTTATGTTAATACATAATAATAAATAATGATTGTGTTCTTGAGAAACTGTTAGCTGTATTTTACTTTTTATTTATGTTTTATTTTTAAAAAAATTGGTAACAGGTTCCTATTGTACCATATGGTGGAGCTACATCAATTGAGGGTCACACCTTATCCCCTCATGGAGGAGTTTGCATTGACATGTCATTAATGAAAGTATGTACATGTTCTATTACAATAGTATAATATATGCATATAATTGTTTCTAGTATATTATGATTATGAAATATATATTTGATTCTAATGGAATGTGGTGAAACTCATGTAAGGCCTATTTGGCCCCATGTCTGCTCAAGGGTTGCTGAACACAACTTATGTTTGAGAATAAAATCAGGCACATTAGACTTGTAGAAAGTTTAAGATGCCCTTATTGGCTTGGAGTGGGTGTTGAATCCATAGTTTCCCGTTTTTGTGTTCCCCTTTTGATCCTTATTGTGTTTCTTGAAGAAATCTTATTCTTTCTTTTCATTCTCAACCTTCATGCAAAACTCTACCCCTCCTGTGAACAAATAAGATGTCATTTGTTGGAATGGAGCATGTTTCTGATGCTAAACTGTAAGCACTTACCCTACCATTGTCCTTAAGGGATGAACATATACAAATGAAAACCCAAAGATGACGAGTTTCCTTATGGGAAGTGCATTATCATACCGGCCTGCGGAGTTGTCTCCAGTCTGCTAATCAGGAAGCAATTTTACACACACCTGTATTTAATTCCAACACGTATTTTTTCCTCTTTGAAATAAATTTTAGGGGTTGTATTGAATTGATCTGTGTGATGTATTCTTAATTTGTTTATTTTAAGGCAGAGTTGAGAGCTTACAGAGTTGCTAAGACTTCTGTCTTTGTGACCTAAATATGTTCTCCTTGCTTTGTCATAGTCTTTGTTAGAGATGCATCAGAAAACCATCTATGTGTCTTCACCTAATGGCTTAAACTTTTGGGATTTTTGGTTCATGACAATCTTTATTGTTACATGTTATCAAATGTTGTCTTTTTATGCTTCCTTTTACTTAAAAGTTAGGATTTATACTTATAAACCCATGGAATGATAATTGTATTGCTGTGCTGAATGGTAACATGCATTGAATATTACCATTGTAGTATGCTGGTGGCTTTTCTATGAACCCATTAAGCAATGCATTATTGTATAATTGTTACTGCAAATTATGAAAATACTCTTAGTATCATCATTAGAATTACAATATTTTAAAGCCATTTTGTTGCACACATTTCTTACTATCTTCCGGAATTGAAGTTGTAGTACAGAAATATGTGTTAGAACCAGCAACTGTACAATTCTTGATGATTATTGCAGGATCATTAGAGTAAACTTGTTTATATGCGCATGCACCATTATGTAGACAATGCACTTGCTCAGATGTATTTACACATGCAGAATGCAGATCATGTGTGCATATTGGTACAGATTGGACATAAAAAAGTGAACTTTACTTTAGCTGTTATACTTACATTGTATACTGGTGTAATCTATAGAGAGTGAAAGAATTACATGTTAATGACATGGATGTTGTTGTTGAGCCTGGCATTGGATGGATGGAGCTTAATGAGTATTTGGAACCTTATGGCCTATTTTTTCCACTTGATCCAGGTTAGTTGGATATGACCTTGGAGTATATGTGATAGTTGAAGGTTAAAAGAGGCTTAAAATTCTGGAAGAATTCACTGATTTAAAGTTAAATTTTTACTTGTTACAAGCAGGTCCTGGTGCTAGCATTGGAGGCATGTGTGCTACACGTTGCTCCGGTTCATTAGCTGTGAGGTAGTCACTCTTCTGTTATATGTATATTTTCATTTGTTGCTGGCAAACATTGATACATTCTGGTTTAAATGTTCATCTTGGTGGGTGCCAAACTGTCTGCTTATGAGGTCAAATATTTGATTTGAAGGATTTTACTTGAGGCTTATTACTTAAGATTACTAAACTTGATGTTGATGTAATTCTATCACTTGAAATATCCCAATCATATAAAAATCTGTTTAAAAAAAGCTATGAAAATGTTCCATCTTACTGAGCATAATAGTTCCCCTTAATAATTTGTAGGTATGGCACTATGCGTGATAATGTCATCAGTCTCAAGGTTTGTAGATCCCAATTTTCGGTTTCTAATGCATTGATGTGCTGCTATATTTATTGTTCTATTTGTAATCCAGGTGGTTCTTGCCAATGGAGACATTGTGAAGACTGCATCACGTGCTAGGAAGAGTGCTGCAGGGTTTGTTTTATTCCTTTCTGTTTATCTATTAATTAATTTCACTTATAATTTTTCCCTTCTGTGTGCTTTGCAAGAGGTCAGGTTAGTATAATTAAACTACAAAGGGAAAAATATTTGGTAAATTCTATAAAGTACCAACAATAGAATAAATTGATAAAATACCTGAGGCACTTCTCTTCATTTATCCTTCTTGGATATGATGTTTGACATCCTTAACTATCCCTCCATCTTTTAGGATTTTCTTTATAGTGTTTGAGGCTTTCAATTTTGGGTACTTCATCCCCAATTTTTATGCATCATTCACTCTCCTTTGCTGGGTTCATAAAATCAATAAACTTTGTCTGATGAACTCAATCGAAATCCCTTGGTCTTCAAAGCATTTCCCTCTAACTCCAACTCCAGCACCCATCTTCCAAAACAATATCATTAGCAAAAAAATCCACCAAGACACTTCATCTTGAATATGCCTAGCAAGTTTGTTCATTAGGAATAAAAAATCCTATATTGGGTGGTTTAATGTCAAACCTGGATATGAACATTTGTTACTGATTCTACTCTTAGAATTTGGGCTTAAAGTTTAACTCAACCCCAAAAAAACAGTTTGTAAGGTGAGAACTATTCAAGCCTTATTGGGACTACATTGGTCTATCTCTAGTCGATGTGGTATCTCAACGTCAACAAACATATCATTTTTTGCTTGAATGCATGCAACACAACTCCCTTGCATTACACTGCAAAATACTTCAAAGAATCCCTCTAGGGACTGATATGCAATGACAAGCTACTGATTTTTTTTGGTTAAATTACTCATTTGGTCTCTATAATTTCACGGTTCGTACCTTTTAGTCCCTATAGTTTGAAAGTGGGTTTTTTAGTCCCTATAGTTTACATTTTAATTCTCTTTTAGTCTCTATAGTTTAAAAGTGATATTTTTAGTCCTTACAGTTTGTATTTTAATTCTCTTTTAGTCCCTATAGTTTGAAAGTGATTTTTTTAGTCTCTATAATTTGTATTTTAATTACCTTTTAGTTCTTACTACAAAAAAAATATAAAAATAATTAGCTACAAATTAGTTATAAATTGCCAACTATTTTTTTATTACAAATTATCTTGCGATAAATTAGTTACGAATTTCTTGTTAATATTTTTGTAGTTAATTGTAATTGATGATATTACTCATATTTTGATGGTAAGGAATAAAAGAAAATTGAAATATAAAGTATAGGAACTAAAAAGACCACTTTCAAATTATAGGGACTAAAAGAGAATTAAAATGTAAATTAGAAGGATTAAAAAAATCACTTTCAAATTACAGGGACTAAAAGAATTAAAATGTAAACTATATAGAATAAAAAAATCACTTTAAAACTATAGGGACCAAATGAGTAATTAAACCTTTTTTTTTCTTCCTAGAAAATATATATTATGATTTCACATGAATGCATGCAACACAACTCCCTTGCATTACATTGCAAAATACTTCAAAGAATCCCTCTAGGGACTGATATGAAATGACAAGTTACTGATTTTTTTTCTTTAAATTATATACTTTAGGTATGATTTGACCCGCTTGATGATTGGAAGTGAAGGAACACTTGGTGTTATAACAGAAGTAACCCTGCGGCTTCAGAAAATTCCCCAGTATTCAGTGGTACCTTGATTAGATTTACCCTTTTCTCAAGTTTGTTCTGGCCCATTGAACTTTGTCATTGTGATCAATTTAAACTTTTTGTGTTACATTCTCTTTTTATTTAATTTGATTAAAATTCGTTGAATTTTTTTTTGTTGGTTTTGCTCCTTGATATATGTCAATGCAAGCTGTATGTTCCAAATTCTTAACTTGGATAGCTATGTGGCTTGTTTCTAGTTTTTATCCTGGAAAGTTTTTAATTTGTAAGCAGCAGTTCATCATGAGTGGTGCAGCATTCAATATTTAGATTTTTTTTTCTTTCTTTTTTTCACTATAGGACTATAGGTTCATCTTAAAATTGTTCCATTCCTTTATACTGCCTTGTGTTTCTTCCTCCTGCAATTTCGTGTCATCTCCACATTACATGGCCTATCCAAGCTCTCTGAAGAATACAGTACATCCATTCTTCCAAATATCTAAATTTGTATAAAACTATTTATTTAGATGTTTAATATATTCATGTTGTTATTCTGCTAAATTAAGTTTCTATGGGTTGATTTTGTGTGAAATCTTAGCAACTGATCCACTCATATTTTGTTAGATAAATTTCTATTTTCCCACTTAATATCTTCTGGTACTTGCGTATTGTATTTCATAAAATTTTGGAATTATCAAGTAGAGATATAAAAGCATAAAGTCAGTTTGTTTCAACAATCTCATCATATCATCATGACGAAAAAAAATGCTTTGAACCACGGTTCTCTTTACTTTCACTGTCAGTGACTTTTTATTTAGATGATGCATGGGAGGATATATTTCTAGATAACTATGAGATATTTGGAATTGTATGGATTACCTAACTATTCAAAATGCACAGGTTGCAATGTGCAATTTCCCTTCTGTGAAGGATGCAGCAGATGTTGCTATTGCCACCATGATGTCTGGTATACAGGTAGGATTCTGGGTTTAAATATCAATATTTTTCTTGATCCAATTATGAGTTTCTGTTTATGTGGGTTAGGTGTCAAGGGTAGAGCTATTGGATGAAGTTCAAGTGAAAGCTATCAATATTGCTAATGGGAAGAATTTGCCTGAATGTCCAACTTTAATGTTTGAATTTATAGGAACAGGTTAGTTCTTTCATATTCTTCTCTGAGTGTAACTTTTTAATTGTTGCATAGCATTTCAAATTCATTTATATTAGCTGGATATATTAAAATAACACAGGTCAAATTCATAGCATTTCAAATCACATTCTTCAAATGCATGGAAAAAAAATCAGAATCTGCTTGGAAGAATTGATAGTGTTAGGATCCAATAGCAAGGTATGGGATTTTACTCCCACATTGGAAGTATGGGATTCCGATGTGAGGTTTATTTGGCTTGGGGTTCTTCTACCATAATTGGCTTCTGTTGTGCGGTTCTCCCAAGGTATGTATTAAGTAAAAGTCACAACCCAGTAAAATTTAGTGTAAAATGTTAAGGGAAAAATGTGTACAGAGAATGAAAGAAAGCAAATCTTATCGCATGATTTAATTTACTAGTTATGACATAGTATGAAAGAGAAAAAGTCAAAAGTTGTCTATGAAATAAGCTAAATACAGTATTTACATCAATAATAATGTATAGTCATTTATCATGAATGCTCCTCACTTTCATAAATGTGATACCTAACTTAGCGATATATATATGTATATTCTTCAGAGGCATATGCACGTGAACAAACACAAATTGTTCGGAAACTTGTTTCTGAGCACAATGGCTCAGATTTTGTATTCGCAGAAGAACCTGAAGCAAAAAAAGAACTTTGGAAGGTAGTAATTTATTCCTTTATTATGGTAGTGGTTTATTCCCTTATTATGGTTAGGATTGTCCACCCCCCATCACCTGAACCCAAAATTTGTGAACATGCTGGTAATTGATATTTGTCTCATTATCATTCATCCATAGCTAGCAGTAGCAAACTCAGGTTTTTTGTATGGCATCTTTCTAAGTTACTCTGTTGCCAACCTTATTTGTAGTTTATACTGTCTTGTTCATTGGGATGTGTTGTAAATGGTCTAGTTATTAATTAGTCAGTATTACAATTTACTTCTACATTTAGGTCAATATCCTGTTCACGTGCAGGTAAGGAAAGAGGCACTCTGGGCTTGCTTTGCAATGGAACCAAATCTGGTGGCAATGACTACAGTGAGTTAGTTATGAAATACTATATATTTTAATTTATTTTCTGCATTGTTGAGCTTCATGTTTAGTTGATAGGAAACAACTAAAGAATTTCATCTAACCCTAAAATATATATATTTTGTTCCAATTTAAATTGAAGATATCCATATCAAACCAAGTCAATATGGATCTAAGAGTGCACATGCTTGTTGTAGATAGGGAAACAGAATGACAAGAATGATTTCTTTTCTTTCTTAGAACATATTATTTTATAAGCATTAGCTGCGCTGCCTGGCCTCTCTGTAAACATCTTCATGTTAGCCCCTTAGATCAAATGAATAGAATGCCTGGGTGAAGAACTGAAAGAGAAGCATTTGAAGTGAAGTTTTGTTTCTTCTTGCGTTTAAATGCATTCAGATTTGCTGTTTTTTTTTTCAAATGAGAAGAGTTCCTACTGTTCTTGACTTCCAATTGCGTTTATGTTTTTCTAAGGACTGTTTTCTTTTCTTCTATTTTTTTTTTTTTGGGGGGGGGTGGGGGGGGGGGGGGGGGGGTGGTTTAACTCCTGCAGGATGTATGTGTTCCTTTATCTCACCTTGGCGATTTAATTTCAAGGTCTAAAAAGGAGCTGGATGCATCACCACTAGTTTGGTAAGTCTGATCAGGGTTATTTGATTCTGGATAGTGAAGTTAGATTCAATTGTGTCACAATTCATGTTACTTGATGATGATGGATGATCAAACAGAGTGATGCTCAATGTATGTATGTATTGTTTCCCTTGCCAGCACAGTAATTGCGCATGCTGGTGATGGTAATTTCCACACGGTTATTTTATTTGATCCTAACCAAGAAGAACAGCGGCGGGAGGCAGAGAGACTCAACCAGTTTATGGTTCATGCTGCCTTGTCATTAGAAGGTATTAAGTATTAACAATAACATGCTGTAGCCTGTTAGTTTGGTATTTTACGTGCCTTTTAGCATTCAGTAATTTTCGTCCAAAATCCACAATGCAAGCAAAGCAGTTGCAGTTTTGATATTGGTTTATGTTGATTCCAAACAGGAACTTGTACCGGTGAACATGGTGTTGGAACTGGAAAAATGAAGGTACTGCTCATGTTTGCTACTCATGAAATTTTCCAACATTGCATAGTCTAACAAATCTTAAAAACTAAATGGTGTCTATTAGGCTATTAGATTTAGAAAACAAGCTTTGACAGTAATCTGGCTGCCCAGTGACAGCAGAACGCCTTGCTTTATTAAAGATTTAAACCAGAAATAAGCCGATCCTGTGTTACACATTGGTTTTTATTAACAATTATAATTTACCCGCAAAGATTGGCAGGAGACAATCTTGTTTTGATGCTTCATGGTTGTTTTAGATGGTATTTTAATTTCAAATGTGTGATTCTTTATTTTATAACTATGAGTTTAGCTCGAAAAGTAATAAAATTCTCATCCCTTGTTCCAGTATCTTGAAGAAGAACTCGGAGTGGAAGCATTGAGGACAATGAAAAAAATAAAAGCAGTCCTAGATCCCAACGATATCATGAATCCAGGAAAGCTCATCCCTCCCCATGTTTGTTTCTAGTAGTACCGTCACTCCAAGAAGCAAGTTTGTAATAAAGCAGTCATGGATAAATTTACAAAACCAACGTATTGCTGTTTCTAACATCAAGCCATATCTGTAGAATACATTTTTTTTTATGAAATAAGGGCATGCTGCTCCATGTAATTTGTTCATTGCATGCTTCAGGCCATTTTAAGTTTCTGGCCTCGTGTCTGAGGAAGTCTATGTAAGAAGCTCAGCAATAACCCTCTTTTTTCTGGCCTTGTGTTATTTTGATTATTAAGATTTTAAAAGGGCTTTAATTCAGTTCATTAAATTTTTAAAGGGTCCAATTTTGATATATTTAAGTTTACCAAAAATTTCACAAACTATCTCGTATTTCCTGTGTATACGGAATTGGCAATACTACGTAGTTGGCAACTAAGTGGTATTTTCAAAATGAAAATGAAACTTGAAAGTTTTGCAAAATATTCTTAACTATTGAATAAAATTTATCTAGAACTTCATTAAGTTGTGGGTGTCTTATCTCTTTTCAACAATATTTACATGAACATAATACTTGTATTTTCTATTTAGTGTATGCTTAGAATGATGTACGTGACATGGATTACTGTTCAAAATTATCTCCTTTTTCCTAATCAAAATAACGTAGAAGTTGTAACTAGTAGTTTTTGTTGGACACAGATTCAATTGGACGCACTGCATAAGCAAACATGAAATTAATAAGATTTATTTAAACTTCAATTACTTTCATATATCCTTGCTAACATTTGGACAAATTTGTATTTGTATATCAGTATATCACTATGCACAGATGATGTGCAATTGTAAGGAGAAGAACTAGAACCACAGAATGGTTCAGTCTGATCTATTGGGGTGTTTATCTTCTACTAGTATAAAATAATTCAAACCGAAAACCTAGACCTTTATCTTCTATATAACAAGATGAGGATATGTTGTAAATTTTATTGCGTGTGTTGTGAGGAGATGGACTGTTTGAGGACAGGATTGCATCACAATGCCGCCAATTGATACTCTTCTCACATGGCTTGGTTAGATAAGACTCAAGATCCATCTTTTTTGCAATTTAACACTCCTATGCATGCTATGACTAATTAGACCTTTTATCAGCAGATCATGTTCATTAGCATAATAAAAGGATCCCTTCGCTTTTAACATCGTCCTTATCGTTCTTTTCCATTCCATTACCGACACATATTCCTTCCACTTTTCTAATAGGATCCATACGTCACAGAAGGAAAATAAAAAAAGTATCTTAGAGGGTAGGCACCTCCTTGGTCCTCCCCCTCTGTTTTTTTTTTCTTCTTTCAAAAAAGTTATGGTGCATGCAATTAAAATAGTAAAATTCTATTCCTATTGCGACTGAAAATGGCTCATTGACCAATGGAATGGGTGATCCGTGATATGGGGAGGAGTATCTAGTATTTCTATTTGTCACCTAGAGGTCCATGAAAGACATTGATAACGATGAAAATTGAAAAGGAACAGGTCAAAACAAAATATTCGGCCAGCTAGGTTCAAAATTAAAAGATTCTCTTTAGACTTCATTTTCCAGTTACAGTATTTTATAATGGAGAAATTTTATTTGTATAATTTTTATACAATAAAAGAAGATAAGGAACAAAACTGATGCCATTAATAGAATCTGAAATAATATATCATACAAATATATATATATATATATTTTTTAAAAAAAATCAACAAAGAAAAGGCTTTTAATGTCAACTAGATTATCGTGTTTGTTCAAATAAGAGTTAGGAACCGTGACAAGTGAACAATGATTTTTAGAAGAAAAGTTCTTCTGATGGGAAGAAAGATTAAGCTTATCTTAGATAAAATTATTGTTGAAACACATCTAAATCATAACAGTATCCGAATCTCAGGACAATTTACCTGAGAATATTTAATAAAGAAAAAAAAATGTTTAATGTGTCCTGTTCCTGGTCTATTACTTGGGAAGTTAACAATCATCGCTGGCTTCCCAATGTTAGTACACGCATCGCTTCAAAATGGAAAAGTTAACTATGCATCCTGATAACATGAAGGACAACTAAACCCAAAGAAATTGCCGACCTACGAACAAAACGTACAAATATACCTTTTTTAAATAATAAAAAATAATAATAGTATAAAAAAGACATTATCATCAACATAGTAAAAAATAAAATTTAACTTTTAGACACTGTCTCTATAATGATATATGTAATTTTTTTTAACAGAAATGGTATATGTAAATTTATGAAAAGAAAAATATCTTCAATGCATTTTAATTAGATTCTTAAAAGTATTAAAATTAATGCTACATCTAATTATCTAATTCATCATTATTAAGGAAAACAAATTTATTTTCTAGATGATAACAATAATTTATCTTAAACTTATATTTTACATTATTCATAAATGAACAATAAATTAATATTAAACTGATGAAATGGTATAGCATATTTTACATTAATAATAAATTAACATTTAACCGATAAACGTAAAATCAAAACCTAGCTAGCACCATTGGCATTAAGTCATTTAATGCCATCGATTATAGAAAAAAGTTAAACAAGTGATTAATAACATTTTCCAAACATGAAAGATAATCTATACTACTGCTTACAGAACACATGCCACTAATTAAAGGCTTAACGCATCAGCAGTGAGTGAGCTTAAGAGTAAGATATAAAATAATGACTTAGTTCATTATTATATGTACCACCCGCTAATAGCCAGGATAAGCCATTTTCATGGCTGCTGTTGGCCCACCACACCACTAACACTAGGAGTTGTAGTACAACCATATCAAATTAAAATTAAAATTAAATATAGACCTAAATGGATCCAACTCCATGTGCCAAAGCACCAATCACCACCACTTTTAATTGCCTTCTGATATTTTTCTGTTAATTGGTTGGAACCTCACAATTTCCTTTCATCAGGAAAAAAAAACTCTCAATTTTCTGACAAATTTAACTGGTTTAAATATTTTCTAAACAGAGGATGAGACTGGTTTGTTTTCAAATTTATTTAAAACAAAGACATTCATTTATTCTAGAAATTAGTTTTCTCAAAATTATTTAATTTAATAATTTCTTATAAATTGAATTTTGACAGAGGTAGTATATATTATGTAAGAAGTTATCATCCATTGAAAACATGTAAGAATAAGTGATTCTCTTTTCTTATTAAATTATGTATAATAACTTCTATAAGTTAATCTGTATAAGTTACTATCTCATAAGTTAATTTGTAAAAAATAATTGTGGATCCGCTTGAACAAACTTATTTATAAGTTAATTTATAAAAGTTATCTTATATTAACTTTCCAAAAATTTGATTTTTATCTTATCCATGAGCTTTTTTTTTTTTTTTTTTACTGAATGCATGAGCTAATTTAATTTATAAAAAAAAACTTGTTTATATTTTTATCATTATTTTATTTTTTATAAATGTTTATGAAAAAGTTTATCCAAACATATCTTATATGTATAATTTTCTTACAAATGAATGTATATTTGTCTTCTCTAGGAACCGATCGAGACTTATTTGGCTGTGAAATTCAATACGGAAGCCTTTATGATATTACATAATGCTACAAATGAATAGAAAAAAGTCTATAAAAATCGAGGGTTGAATTTTGATTTAATGTAAAC
The DNA here is from genome assembly GCF_000004515.6 of Glycine max. Taxonomy (NCBI): domain Eukaryota; kingdom Viridiplantae; phylum Streptophyta; class Magnoliopsida; order Fabales; family Fabaceae; genus Glycine; species Glycine max. The sequence goes on along the minus strand of NC_016090.4, from coordinate 42,513,542 downwards.
TTTTTTACACAATTATACTTTACCAAGTCATTCGAATAATTTGACTATTGTTATTAGGCATATAAGGTTCATTTTTTTTTTCTTCTTCTTCTTGAAAGTCTAATATTTCAGTAATACATCAGTATATTATTAAATTAATTATAGTAATATAAAGATTTTACATTTATAGTTTATTCAATTTAATCTGTATTACACGATTTTTTTACTTGATGAAATATCTTTGCACCAGATATTTTTGGGAATATAATGCAAAAAAACTTATTGGTTGGTGGAACATGGACTATGTAGTATGTTCCTATCCTCTTATTGAATATAGATGCTGTTCGTGGCACTTTAATTCCCCTTTGGGCTCTTTTTCATGTTGATTTCAAGGAATTGCTAGGTTGGTCTTTCACATTTTTTGGCTGCAACAAAATTTAAAAGGATAAATAATTATTTTTATTTTTAAAAGTGTATTATCTGAAAAGATGATAAAATAAAATTTAGTATTTGTCAAGTGCAACATATTTTTAGGAAAAAAAGATTATTTATTCAGTTTAAAAATCTGCTGAAAAAATGAGTAATTAACATAATATCAAGCTATATCTTTTGTATGTTTTATTTTTATTTTTTCAATTAAAAATAATTCTTGGGTAGAAAACAAACGATAAACTTAAGTGGAGTTTATCAAATAATCTTCACTTAATTTGATACATACTTCGGACAGCAGGATCGTTTATTTATAATATATCATATGTAAAAGGAAAAATCAAATCTCAAAAGTTGTGGTCAATGTCATGCTACATACATCCAAATTGCTTAGCGTGCGAATTATGAACATATATAATAATGTCTATCCGAATCACCAGGCACTATCCACTTTTTCTGGAAATTTTAACTTTACTATTATACTATTATTTATACTGTGATTTCATCCCAAACAGAAGATGTTCGAATGATATTAGGCGCGAATCCATATCGTATCTAAAATGTAAAAACAATAGTGTATCAGTAAAATTCTATGTTAAGAAAAGTATTATTTAATTATAAATTACCATATACATAGGATTGTTAATATATTCAACTAAAGGACTCATCTTCTAGGTTGTACGGATATGCACAATCAAGTGAAAACCAACTAATTAACATATTGCTTTGTACATCCAAGTTTCTCATCAGGTCAAGGATTCATTAATTTGAAGTCTATTAAAGCCATTGAACTTGTAATTAATTCATGGCACTCTTTACACCCTAAATCGTAAATGAATTTGAGACACTCACATATCATGGTAATTAAGATTTACCTTGTGGATACACTCATGTATATACTAGGATCGTGATTTACCCGCATTGTATAGCCTTATAAATTAAAAAGACGTACACTTATAGAATTATCAGACAAACTTTCTTTTCATATATATCGTCACTTTGTTAGTTTACATGTTAACTTAAGTATCAAAATGCCTTTATATACCTCATGCCTTTGCTAGCTTGTTGGTCCATGTTATAAATGCCAAAGATAGAAAACTAAGATTTCTAAATTCAAATTTTAAGAGACTAATTTTTTTTCCTATATATCAAACACCTTTTAGAGTAATGGTTATTATAACTACTATTGTTATTATTTTTTATTCTTTATATCTATTCATAATCCATTTATATAGATTAAGAAAATTTAATTAGTATTTTTATTTATATTAAAAATATTTTACACTTTTTAACATGACATGACCTTTTAATGCCAATTAAAAAAATGACCTTTTAATTACTAATATCATTTTGTCTCATTTATAATCAATATGTATTGTAGTCTATAAATTCTCTTGCATTGCAATCTACAAATTATATTATTGTTTAATCATAAATTATTATATATAGTATATATTAAATTTTATAAGAATTATTTTAAAAATTATATTCATGATTTTTTAATTAGTTGACACTGTAAAATTATTTAATTTATATTGCAAATATATGATTAATTATTAAAATCTTACATATCTCGAATTTTTTTGGGGTGAATTTGGGTATTTATTGGTTTAAAGTTAATAATAACTAATCTCTTAAAGATATGAATATTCATTTAAGGATTAACTTATCTCAACAGATAATTTTATATGGGATCAAGTGACAAACTTAAGTGATAAAATTTATATTGCTCCTGCATGCCCCATATCATATTAATTAATGGACACTAAAAAATAAACATTCCAGGGATCCAATCTAGCTAATTAACCTAAGGTCCATATATATTGACAGGAGAAAAAATAAAAGAAACCAATAGGTAGGGATAAATGTGGCACCGAATTTCATTTAATTATAATCACAAGATCACTCTTCCCAATCCCCACTAATTAATAGCAAGGCTAGCTCCACTATCGCAATCATTGTCCACTTATATATATATATACATTCACAACCAATTTACAAAACACACACACAGAAGCTAGCTAGCTCATAATTACAATAATGGGTTCCCTCCCTCACGTAGTAGAGGACTGCATGGGCTTCCTCCAACTTTATAGCGACGGTTCCATTTTCCGTTCCAACGACATAGAATTCAAAGTTTCACCCATTCAAGACAACTCCATAACCTATAAAGATTATCTCTTTGACAAGAGATTCAACCTTTCTCTTCGCTTCTACAAGCCCCAACACGTAGCACCCATAGACAATAACAAGAAGCTTCCTATTGTGATGTTCCTTCACGGTGGAGGCTTTTGCTTCGGTTCGCGCACGTGGCCCCATATTCACAACTGTTGCATGCGCCTCGCGTCGGGGCTCCAAGCGGTGGTGGTTTCGCCGGACTACCGTCTGGCGCCGGAGCACCGTCTTCCGGCCGCAGTAGACGACGCCGTGGAGGCGGTGAGGTGGCTCCAGAGGCAGGGGCTGAGCTTGAAGGAGGACGCGTGGTTGAGTGGGGGCGTTGACTTTGATTGCGTGTTCGTGGTGGGTGACTCGTCTGGCGGGAACATTGCGCACCACCTGGCGGTTCGGTTGGGGTCCGGTTCGAGAGAGATGGACCCGGTTCGGGTACGAGGTTACGTGTTGTTTGCTCCGTTTTTTGGCGGGGAGGTTCGGACCAAGTCCGAGGAAGGTCCACCAGAGCACATGTTGAACCTCGAGTTATTAGACAGGTGAGGTTAAACTAAACATTAAAAATTTAAATTATATATACTGTTTTCTAATTAATCGTTTTCTTAATTTCTTTTCTGTATGAATTATTTGAAGAAAAAAAAAATCCACTCTTTGTGTGTAGTGTCTTTTTGCTCAATCTTGTCCTTTCATTCTTAGGTTTGTGTTATTTCCAACTTCTTTGAAATGGACCACTTTAGCATCAATGTCACTGCTACATTGGAAGTGGTATGTAAGTAATTAAATGAACAAATGCTATAAAGTGGTGCCTATGTGAATTGACCCACTTAAAACACTTCACTACACTTGTCTGCGTTTTGACCTTATATGGGAAAGGAATATGCGATGAATAAGACACAACCGCATTTGGATAGACTAGTCTTAATTCTTAATTAGTTAAATGATTTTGATGCTCCTTTTAAATTATAATATGTTTTTCATTAATTTCTTATGATTACTTAATACTAAAATTTATTTTAGCAAGATTACTGAAGCTAATATGTTTTTAACATAATATTTTTAAATAGAAAATATAAAGAATAATAGTTATAAACATTTTAAAATCTTAAATATATTCAACTAACATTTTAAAATAAATATATTAGCATCTTTGATTCTTAAAAACATGTAAATACATTTAAATACTATTAAAAAAATAAAATACACATTTTCGTATATTTAATTAAAGCATAACATATTTAACATTTTAATTAAATATTTTTTCAATAAGTAAAATCCTAAGATCAAGTTAATTTTATATGTGAAAAAATGTTAAAAAAACATAATCTCACCATATTATAAATAATTTTGTTTAGGTAAAATCAACTCGTTTAAAACATGCTTATACTTTTATAAAAAAAATATATAAAAATATTTATTTAATTAATTACAAACTTATAATAATAAATATTTAATTTTATAATCCGCATAAATACATGTCAAGGATTACTTTTGAAACGTGTGGAAATCAAAACGGCAATAATGAATGTAATTGAAGTGATTAGAGGTGACATTTGGCTAAACCCTCTTCCACACCTCTTTTATGTTATCTCGTAGTGACCTATATGTAGATATGAAAAAAAGATGAAATCATTGTAATTTTATATATTGTAATACATATTTCAATATATAATCTATAATTGAGTTTAATTTAAATAATGAAAGTTATGTTTAAAATAATTTAAATTAATTTAAAAATAAATCTAGTAAATTTAAAATCATAATGCTTTATTTTTTCGTCTCAAATTAGAATGTGTTGAGAATATATAAAAAATTTAAATTCATATAAATAAATTCCCTAGTAGTGACATAAATTGTTTACTTAGAATAAAAAATGGGTTAAAACTTGAAACCGCGTGTACAACATTAACATTAAATCATATAATTACTTATCAATACACTTCAGATTTCCAAATCGAGAACAAAATCATTTATAAACTTTTCCACTTTCGAGAGGATATGCCTAGTCCAATATTATACCAAAATGCAATATGATACAGTAATTATTTATTCCGAAATGCTTGGCAAAAATTAAAGCCAATTGTTAGATACATATTCGTCATATATACTAGGTGATAATGAAATAAAGTATGCGCAATACAAATTAAGGAGACTGTGAAAAAGAAATTGACGTATAAAAATTAAAAAAAAAACACATTTTGATCGTGAAATCATTTCATTATGTGATGATCATGTAGTTAATTTTTAGGTCTCTCTCTAACACACACATGCGGTTAATCGAATTATTATTTTTATCAAGCAGATTTTGGAGGCTGTCGATGCCTGTTGGAGAGAGCAGAGACCACCCATTGGCGAATCCGTTCGGACCTGGAAGCCCAAATCTTGAACAAGTGAAGCTTGATCCTATTTTGGTAATAGTAGGTGGCAATGAATTGCTCAAGGATAGGGCAAAAAACTATGCAACAAGGTTAAAAAAATTAGACAAGGACATTAAATACGTTGAGTTTGAAGGGTGCGAGCATGGGTTTTTCACGCATGATTCATTCTCATCAGAAGTTACAGAAGAGGTCATCCAAATCCTTAAAGGATTCATGCTTGCAAACTTCTAGTTAAAAAAATTAAACAGTAGAAAGATACTGATAGTGAGATGTAATTAAGGTTAATTAATTAGTATATATATTTTTAGCCCGGTAAAAGTAGTAGTTCGTGGGAATGAAGTATATATATATGTCAATTTCATGGTGTGTACGTGTAACTAACTAGCTTTTCATTGGAGATTGTAGTCAACTATCTTTCTTAGCTATTTGTGCTATAACTTTTTTAATTGTATCAGTAATTTTCAAGCGAAAAAATCATAATAATAGAATTTTAATTAAGAATTCTATATTTTTATTATGTTTCAGCTTTCATTTAATATAATTTTAAAAAACAGTTATATGTTTTTTTTATCATGATGATAATTTAATTAATTAATTAATTATAGTTACATGCAATGTAAAATACTTTGATATTAATTATTTCAAATGTATGCTACATTTGTATAAGTTCTTCATTTGCAGGTTGACGTTATTCATTCATTCCATATCAAACTCGGGAAATTGATTTAGATATTTTGAAGAAGAAAAAAAAAGTGGGATGATGATTGATAGGTATATAAATGACAATTGACAAGCTTATAGTGATGAGATTGTGGGAGTGGGAGTGGGAATCTTATAGGTCATTCACGTCTTGTTCGTGATCATAAAATGTGACACACAGATAGAGTATAAAAGATGACGGATAACACCAATAACATCAGTTTATGGATTTCTGTGTTCGAAATTAGAAGACATCCGAAGACATGAATGACGTACTTACTTTTATCTAAGTTCCACTAGACACTCAATTTATTTTGTCCTCCTTTTTAGTGGGTTGAGAATGTATTCAAGGTGATAATTAGTGATGAAGTAGTATCTAATTTTTATGGTTAAGGTGGATCGCCGAATCCTTTGATCATTAGTGATCTAATAAGTAATAATTGTTGATAAAGTAGCATCTTATAAAATGAATACATGATATCCTGAAAGAGATGTTTTTAAAATCAAAATTTAGTTTTAGACAAATTTATACTTTTGATGTTTTAATTTTAATTTCGCCTTTTATGTTTATTTTGTACTAAGTTAGTGTCTTATGTTTGCAAACTTTAATATAACAATTGCAAAATTGCCAATTTTCATTTAATTTCTTTTTTATGAATTATGATCGCGTTGAGATTTAAATTTATGACTTCATGAATACTACGTACTCCAACCCCATCATTAAATTGACCTTAGTGATTCAATTGTCATCTAACTCCGTTAGATATTTGCAATTATGATCTTAAAAGTACAAATTTTGAAGGTAGATCAATTTGTAACATATTGCTTATTGCGAGAATGGTAGCTAGAGTTGGTTTTTTTTCGGTTGATATTGTGGTCCTACACATATAGGGCATTAGGGGTATTTATTTATTATTCTGTGTAAATTGAATGAAATTGGTCCAATTTTGTTTGTTGCTATGTGTTGGCATGTGTGTGTGTGTTATTCAGTTTTTGTTTTTGAAGTATATATTGTGTTGGGCATGTAATGATGTTTTGGTGGGTTAGGTCTTACGAGAATAGACAATAACTTTTCTTTTTGTTGATGTCCACCTTCGGTTTGTGGACCCATACAAAACTAATTAAGTATGAAGGAAAAATATGGAGTTATTGGGAGGTGTTGAACATAATTGAGGAATTGGGCTATCCTGAAGTGATCAACATATGATATAGGGCAGTTGGTGTGACCAAATCATCAATAGATGATAACTATAACATCCTATTAGACACAATTCACACTAATATTTTTATTAGTTTTAATTATTATAAAAATGAGGATAATTTTTTCGAGATTAAAGGAAATGTTTATTATGCATGTTTAATTTGAAATGCAGGATCTTCTTTTAATAACTTCATTTCACACTGTAAAAATAAATGCAAATAAATTGTGCATTAGCTAATCCCAAATAATATATAAAAAAATCTAGTGCGAGAAATTCGCAATTTTTATCCTAACTCAAATACAGAAATAAATAAATTGGATCACTTATCCCGTCAAGAAGTACATACATATAAATAAAATAACAATGAGTGAAGTTTGATTCTAATGTGTGTGTGCGTGCTCAAATCAAGGAACAATCTCTTCACAAGGTCACATCATCATTACATCATTAGGTATACCTTCTACATCATCACACAAAATTATCAACATGTTATGAGCTGACACTATCAATCCTAAAATATATATGAGATCAACTTACTCATTGGAGCGCCACACACTTGATAGCTTTCATCCCTTAAACCTTATCTAAGGCCACACACATCAACTCGTGGCGTACCAAACCACAACTTCCCACTCCATCTCCCATTAGGCCTTCTATCATGTCATCTAACTAAAATGCACTCTTGATATACATCTGTAGAGACTGATTCATCTTTCAAGAGTCATTTTTATTCATTTATATAACATATTTCTACCTCAATAGGCATGCATAGGTTCATTATCATTTGACCTCAATCACTGAACACCAAGATAAAGAAATAACATCTACATCCCTTAGACAGACAAACAATATAATCAATATATAATCAAATCAGTACCATGGACTATATCATATGTAACATCTCTAGTCTTAATCATTGAATATCACATTAGGCATGCATAAGAGTTCTATCTTATCGACATATAGATAGTATAGACAATTATAATTTAACAACATTTCACAAATACATCATTGCATCATAGTATCATTTACAAAATCTCCACGTACTAAGTATATCTAAATAGGAAAGTAGTAAGTAACAATCACATCGTTTTAAAACTATTAGATACTTAATTTATGATTCTGTAACTTTATTTATTTATGATCATTTAGAATTTTAGTATTAATATTACTTTAATTTAAGCTACTCTAGAACTTATAAAAATTTAAGTCTATTAGTTTGATGACTGTTGTTGTTGTTGTTAGTTTGACTCGTTTCAAATTGAACTACCCCGATTGAGTGATTTTTTTTACTAGGGTGAATTCAAATTACAAAACATGAAAATTATCTGGAAGGTCGAAGCAGACAAACGATACCCACGTGTGTTCGCAAACTTTTTCATTTGCATAATTGCCATATGTTTTGGTGAGTAATGTAATGTGCTTTATCTCAACGTCAAGATGCTTTTTGCGTGGATTTGTGGGTCCAAAACAAGGGTATCCCCGACTCCATCGCTTGAATCTAGCTATAGCTATTACCCACCTTTTTCTCACACAAATCCGGAATAGATACATGCACAGGCACAGATGTTATCTTTAGATCACTAATAATAAAATACAATATTAATGAAATGGATGGTATTAAGTTTTATTATTTGAATCATTTAAAATAAATTTTGATGGAATTTTCTTTTATTTAATTTGAAAACAAGTTTTTTTTTCTTTTTCTCAGTAAAGATATTTTATTATGATTTATTTTATTTGACTCGTCGTTAAATATCCGACGTTAACTATAAAATTTGGTCTTAGTACTATATAAAACATCAATTCTGAAAAGATAATGCAATGCATATCAGAAGACCAATTTTGTTGGAAAGTGGAAACACATGCATGCATGATGCATCCTCAGTTTCGGGGTTCGCATTCCGTATCATTCTTCCACGAATTACCGTGTCAGGTTCAAAGAATCTGTGTTTCAAAACCACAAATTATAGTTCATTGTAGTGACAGAAGCCCTCAAGAGCTTCGGCCTTTATCCATAAGGGATGAAATTTTCAGCTTTCTTTAATTAGCTTAATTTCTTTATTTGGAATGTTTTAGATTGATTGGACATTTTCAAAATAATTAATCTAGCTAGACTAGTGGACATTCCATAATGTCCACTAGAATGACCATATTTTCGCTGCAAAAGTTTGGACATGTGTCAAAGGCACGGAAGCTAAATGTATATGATAAACTTTTCAGTTTTCTCTATTTAATTAGTTATTAATTTATTAACTATCATATATCGTTCTCCACCATTTGAGACTGTAAGAGCCTGTGCTAAAATCATTTCGTGGCCACTGAAGAGTTAACAGACCAAAAGGTCAAGACAAGGAATTTCATGCTACAAACTCTTTACAAAAGACGCAATCTTTGGATTGAAAAGGTTAAATAAATTAAATAATACTTGTTGCGCCAATTTATCATTGTGGATCTTGACTATGCATGCTTGAGCTCACTAAACTTCTATAAATTAATTAATCCACTATTGCCGAAATTGATCCGTTTCTACTTTTTCCGGCACTAAAAGGAAGACGATAAGCATCAAAGATTAGTTGATATATATCTTAGCGTTGGCACAGGCAAACCCCTATCCTTATAATGTAATTATACCACACTCGAGTCAAAATTTTGGTTATTATGCATCTTCAATTGGAAATCAATGTAGCCAAAGTCTCAAACTAGCTAGTGGGAGAAGAAGATATATGACTTTTGGCTAAGTCATGTTTCAAGCTATTCACAATGATTGTACAATTTGTTTTGTCCAAATGTCAAAAACCATGACCCATTGGTGATTCAAGCAATAATGGACGAGAGTAATCATGACATGTGCTAATTATTGGCGCAACAAATGACTGCTTCAAGCCTACATCCACGAATGGACTTACATATATACTGTCGCACAAAGAGCTATCACCAAATTAAATTCATGTTGTTACAAAAACAATGTTGTTCACTAGTACAAAATATATACTAGGCATGATTATAAGTTCATATTAGTAATATGCTGTAATATACTATATTAGATACATTAATAATATATGCGCGTGTGTGCGTACGTCTTAAGAAGGAAAAAGTTGTGCGGCCTATTTGTCATCTCTGCTGGAAGGTTGTGGTATGGTTTATTTGAATATTATGCGTAACAAAATTGTACTTCAAGGTATTCAGGTTGATTTTAATGGTGTTTTAGACTTGGTAAATGAGACTATATATGAACATCGTTCAAGGTCAAAACGGATAGTGTTTAATGTTCTTTTCTGATTGATATAATGATCTTGTAGCTTGTGTTCTTTTATCCCTTTGATAATCAAGGATTATTGTATTCAGATTATAATATCCCTTATATTCTGTTGCTTAATAAAAATTTTACTTATATATATAGAAACACATCTTTGCTATTTGATCCAAAATTATTTTAGACGCTAAAAAAAAGTCCTTTGTCTTGTTGAAAAATCGATATATAAATTATAGTAAAGAGGGGAAGCCCAACCCAAGTTGTAAAGGTGGTATACCTTTTAGTTGGGCTTTGGCCAGTTTAGTTTAATAAGATAAAAGGCATGAAGTTAAAACTTAAAAGACGTTGTTTATATTAAAAAAAATTCAAAAGTAGTTAAAATATTTGATTTTTAAAATTAAAAATATTTGATTTTGTTGAAATAATTAAAATAAATCAGTTAAGGATAAACTAAATTGTATGTAACTTTTAAACTCTCTCACCATTATTTAGATATTATTAATATTTACCCCCCAAAAAAGCAAAGAAATATTATTTTTTTTACGGGAAAACAAAAAAACAGTTGAAATCAAGTTATATGAAAAGTCTAATTTGCATTTTCATACAAGAAATTTGCTATTAGAAAACCAAAAATGCGCGGTTCCAAATTCACAATTTGCATGAACCATACCAAGCCAAAAAAAAAAGGGAGGAAGGAACCATCTTGGACTGTCATCCACGAAGAATGTGCTTAATTAGTTACGGTTGGAGAGTTTGGTGGCTTGGAGTTTCGTGAAAGAAAAATGAGAGCCTATGCTATGCATTTACTTAAAATACAAGTCACAAAGGCTGATAGATCCTGCTGGAGGTAACATGACACTTGCAGAATTGCTCTTGGTTGGTATGATATATATAGATCATGACACTACACACCTTTAGCTGAAATAATTACGTATTGGACGAGTTTCTCTTTGCATTCGTTTGTAAACTAATGAAAAAACAATTAGCATCTACTGGGCTACTTAATTAAAATTTGTTCAAGTCCATGCCTATGTAAATATGATGGTGAAGGGGTAGCTGTATTTCGAGTGATGCATGTAATTGAAAGCAGATAATCAGATACACACTTTTTTGGCGAAGAATAAGAATACCAGAGTTAATTAGCTTTTGATGTAGTAAGAAGAATATTAATTGAAATTTCAAAATCCATCACCACCTCTAAAAAACCAAACAAAAAACAGGATAAAGAAAACATATTTTTTTTCGATTCCCCCATCATGTATCTCTTCATGCCATCTGTTTCCATTTTTAATTGATTTCAGAAATACCTTAACATAACCCCACTGTCTTAACCTCACATGAAGGCGCATTATTGTGTAAACATTCTTCTAGCATATTCCCCTTGGTGTTGCTGTTGCAGATGATATTATTATTAGGCATACGCATGGTGATTTCCTCTAGTATAAAATGTAAATAACTTGTTTTGCTGATGACAATAAAAATAAAAACAGTCATCACTTTCACTACTCACAACATAAAACGCCCTGAGTCTGAAGCGAGAACCCCAAGTAACAGACAGAGTGGTACTCCTGACTTATATTTAACACCAAAATGATGTGACATATGTTGATGCGGGGCTCTCAAAAAATGGAAAGAATGATCTATAATTAAGGTGAAAAAATTCAATTAGATGCATTCATCCAGAGTCAGTAAAACTTGTATGCTGTTTATTTGTGTGTTTAAATTTGTCAGAATACGCATGCAGTTTTAATATTTTTAAATTTTTCAACGACTTTTCAAATTATAAATTAGAAATGTTATACATTAATTATGAGCAATCAACAGATACTTTACACCAATGACAAGAAAAAAAACACTCATATTCACTTGGTATTTTTTTTATACACAGCAAAAAGAAGTGAGATTGATATAATTAATGTAAAGTATACCCTTTTATATTAAAAAATTATAATTGACCTCTATTTGTTGGTCAATCATCCCTATCAATGAAGTACTACTCTAAATGAATCATTCAGTCATGACCATGTCAAAATTAATGATGGATATAGTAGAAGAGATAAAGTGGAGGGAAAAGAGGTTGAAAATTACATTTATCTAATATATGATGCAAGTGATAAATCATTGCTAACGACTAACTCAAAAGTGTGAATTTTAAGCCCCTAGCTGCTTTACTCTGCACTTTTAGTTATATCTCTTTGAAACCTATACCCTAAATGGTGTGTGGAAGAGATAAAATGGAATAAAAAGAAGGCTTAATTAAAATGGATAATTTTTATTAACCTTCACTGCACTACTTTTGGTTCTTGTTTATTTTGTTTAGTTTGATATCGCATTTTATAAAAAAAATATTTTAATTCTTTATTTTATTTAAAAAAATTAAATTAGTTCTTATCGTCACAAAATTATACTGTGATGTTCGTGGATGGAAAAAACAAAACTAAGTAATATGATAAAAAAAGATGTTAACTAGATTCATATTGTGCCTTCAACTTTTAAAATGGTCTTACATATAACTTTTAAAATTATAATAAGTGATACTACAATCTTCCTGATAATAATCTTCTCTATTCGTCTTTGTTTGTATTCATTATTTTTTTTAATTATAATATTGATATGAAATAGTTTCGACCTATTCTTTTCTTTTTTATCATTTACTATCGGAATATTTTTTTACATAAAAATCAACTTTATATATCTGAAATATTAGATTAATATTTTTAAGCCTATTAATATTATTATTAAACAACACGTTACAATGTAACTTTATAAAATATTTGACGAATTACCATTTCGATAACTTTTTTCACAAGTGCAATTTTAGCAATTAATTTGCTCATCCTACTCTTTTTAAAAACATTGATTGCATGCTTCAATGAGATTTTAAAAAATGCAAAAAATATTCACTTATCTAAGTAGGAGTAAAATACTAAAATAGGAATAAGAAAAAAGTGCCACCCTCGAGACGACCGAAACCGTCGATTTTCAGATATCTGTGGGGATAAGAGAAAGAGAGAGTAGAGCTCAACGTAAACGACGTCAACAAAATCCACAATCCATATCTCAAGAGAGATTAATAAAAAGAAAAGAGGTTAAAACAAAACAAATTCAATCTAGGGTTTCCAAATCATTCTTCCCTCCAAACCAAACACCCGCATTCTTTCCTCCCAAGAAAGCGGGTTCACCCTTTCTCCATTCGTCAACCGCATTTCTTCAACTTCAAGGTCATTCTTCCTCTTCCTTTTTTTTTTCTTCTTCAAGCTGAAACCAGAGGGATCAAATTTCTGCCGTGTTTATTCCTTGCAATTTTATTTTTTTTTCCTTTTCCGTCACTCAGTCATTGTAGATTTGTTTTCTTTTTCATTTATTGTTATTAAAATAGCTTAATGACATCACGTGATTGTTGTTTTTATATTTTTTTTATTAGGTTTATGTCTCATTGGATGATTGATCCAAGGGAGAAGGTGCTTGACATTGGAGGGAGGGGAAGAGAGTGCTTGGTGGTGGTGTTTTGAATTGAAAAACGAGAGGATATCGCAGATTTTTTTCTTATCGTTTTCTTCATTTGTTAAAATCATCGGTGAATTTCGTTTTATTTTCGAAATTGTTTCGGTTTGAATGCATGCATTTTGATTTATGGATTTGGAATCTTCTGGCGATTCGGTGAAATGCTGCAAGCACTGTGGATGCGGGTGTAGTGATTGCTCCATGGCAGCTCAATCTTCAGGGAATTGGCTCCGTTCTGTGAAAAGGAAGCACAAGCAGCTGGAACAGGGCGACCAATTCTCTGTGCCGGGGCCAGATTGCGATCTGGTGGCGCGTGTTGAGATTGGGAATGAATGTGATGCACTACGCGAGGCTGTCAGCAGCCAACAGAAATCAATACAGGATTTGTATGAAGAATTGGAGGAGGAGAGGAATGCGGCCTCCTCGGCTGCGAATGAGACCATGACAATGATATTGAGGCTGCAGAGGGAGAAGGCAGAGCTTCAGCTGGAAGCACGACAGTTCAAGAGATTTGTGGAAGAGAGGACGTCGCACGATCAGCAGGAGCTTCTAGCATTGGAGGAATTGTTGTATAAGAGAGAGCAGGCAATTCACTCGCTCACATGTGAGGTGCAGGCTTATAAGCACAGGTTGATGAGTTTTGGCATCAGTGAGTCCGAGGGAGAAGGGGATCAGTATGAATTTCCCCCTTATGAGTACCCTCCTTTGAGATGTAATGCAATGCATGCTTCAACAGATGATAATGATGAGATAGACATTGACAAATATGCATTTGGCGAAACTCCTAAGGACCGTTTGAAGAACCTGGAAAGTAGGATATCTCAAATGGAGAGAAGTCCCACTTATAGTCAGATGGATGGGGAATTCAGTGGAAAAAATATTCTAGAGAAGGTGATAGTTGGACAGTCTCCAAGACGGGCTAAACATTCCAGGAAATTTTCCTGTGACTCGTCTTCATTGTGCCCTGAGTATATGATGGATTCTCCTAGCTTTAGGAAGATAGATGAGGATCTTTCCAATTTGAAGAAGGTAGATAATGCATCGGAAGCTGGTGATGATATGATTGATAAAGTCTATACAATTGACTCTGAGTTCAAAGCCGGAGCTAGCGTTTACGATTATTATGCAACCACTCCAAGGGACTTTGTTGATCATGCAGATTTTGAAGATCTACATGTAAAGAAGCTTTACATGAGGCTTCAAGCACTTGAGGCTGATAGGGAATCAATGAGGCAGGCAATCATTTCAATGCGCACTGATAAAGCACAGCTTGTTTTGTTGAAGGAAATAGCTCAAGAATTGTGCAAAGAGATGTCACAGCAGAAAAAAATGACAGCGAGATCCTTTATTAGCAGCTTTTCATTCTTTACAGTTTTTAAGGTACTTTATAAACAACTGGTGTCTGCAAATTATATGAAAATATGGACTTGTATCCTAGTTAATTTGCCCATTTTTTTAGCTTAAGGTACCTTTGATATAATTTCTATTCTTCACATTCATCTCATGGTTGAAGATTTTGACAGTAGCAGCACTTATGCTATTTCATTTTTCTTTTTTTGTTCAGTGGATTGCTTCAATTGTTTTCTGGAGAAAGAAAGCTCATCAAATCAAGTAAGCAGTTAGTAGCTTTAGTCTTTATTTAAAAATTTGTGTACCACATCTGGTGGGATGTTGCCTGGTGATTGAGTTGAAATGCGCAGTCTCGAAAAGTGTGCAAAATCAGGCATAATTCTCACAACCACCGTAGCCAGAAATCATTTAAAGAAAACAATAGTTTTGAATTCAGTAGTCTCATAACGCATAATGTTTGCAAAAGAATGTTGTAACATTGATCCAGTCATTCTACATTTCTGAAGATTCTTCATTTTCCTGTGAAATTTGACGAGTATAGTTCCTCTCCACTTGCTAAAAGAAATGCACATCTCCAGTCCTTTGTGGTCTCTGCTGACACATGGAGTAAAACTGATCTAATGCTTATTTAAAAAAAAATGAATCGAAGACAAAACGGATGTTTTAGGTGCTCTCTTTGGTAAAATGCAATGCCGTTTACGGTTTATGCATCAAGTAAAACTTAAAGAAGTTTTTTTTTTAACTCCCGTATCATTTTCCTTGGGCACACAGCACTTCTCCAGTTTTACATTGCTGGTGCCCTGTTCGATAGCTGGAATTGCATCTCAGAAACAATTTGTATGCCTCACTGGAAGGGGAGTAGAAAGTTTTCAACAAGAACAATAGAAAAACGAGATTAAGCCTGTCAATAATGTGTCTCACTAAACGAGTCAATTGTTGGAGCCTGGAAGGGTTCATAGTTGATACAGAAACACCACTTCAAGTTACCAAAGGCACATAACACAACATAAGTGGCGTAGTGTGTGTTGATTCTCCTATTTTGTCGTATTTCAATGTGCTAGAGCAAAATCCCCATTATTGTTCATTCGCCTTTCTTCTATTTTCCTTCTAACATCATTCGACTCTCTCTCTCTCTCTCTGGTGAAGTGTTCCTGGGTTGAAGGTTGCAGGGGTTTGGCGGTGGCAGTCCACGTCTCAGCCTCTCATTCTCAGTATTCAAAGGACCGATTTCTGATTATGAGTTAGGATATGATCTGGATTCATGGTTCTGTTTCGAAGCACCAATTTTTGCCTATAATACGAATCAAAAAAATTCCCTTGCTGCCGCATTTGTCTCAACTTGCAGGTCGTGGCGATACCAAAACACTGTGGTCTTACCCTTGGAACCTTGTTGCAACCCAAAACACAATTAAATCTGAACCATGGAAAGAATTTAATCACGTGTCATGCCTAGATTAAGTCCTCTCAAAGCACACTTATTAATATAACAAATTGTATATTGATACAGTCCTCTCAAAGCAAACTTATTAATATAACAAATTCAATGTGTTGAGTCTATTAATGATGAGTTTAGAGGGTACATAAGGAACTTTGTTAGGGGATCCTTGAATGATTGCTTGACCAGAAATTATCCATCTTCTGAACTGCTTCTAATTGTAGGTATATGTTTGGGCTACCATCTGACAGTGGGGGCTTGCTAATGCTGCTTGACAAGGGACCCCATGTAAGGTCATGGAGATATCTTCAAAGTACACAAGTGGGAGATTAGTTCTCCAATTTTTCTTTTTTTCTTTTTTATCAATGGGGAAACATCTCCAATTATTGTTTTAGCTTAAAGGGTAAGCTCATATGTGGGAGTGGGGAGCACCAACTGAGTCTGAATCACACTATAATTTTTTTCCTTTCTCTTTTCCTTTAGATTTTTCTCGCCAAAAAGGTGGCGTTTTGTGCAATGGTCTTTTATTTCTTTTGTATGAAATTAAATGTAATTTGTTGGTTGACTGATGAAAACTTGGATATGACAATATATTTCAGCAATCTACCCGAGTTTATAAATTGAAAATGTATCATTTTAGCTCTAAATTAATTACCATTAATATCATGAAACTATTTGGATTATTTGTAATGTTAAAACATTGGGTAACACTAACAC
The DNA here is from genome assembly GCF_000004515.6 of Glycine max. Classification (NCBI taxonomy): domain Eukaryota; kingdom Viridiplantae; phylum Streptophyta; class Magnoliopsida; order Fabales; family Fabaceae; genus Glycine; species Glycine max. Next base: position 42,496,427 of record NC_016090.4, on the reverse strand, counting down.
CAATGTTAGTCAGAATAAAGCAGTTTGGTATGGTTTTTTCCTTTTCTATCCCTCTAAGTTTTAGGATATTTTGAGTGTATCTGCAGCAACTAATTAACTTGATGAGGAAGGAAAGTTTAATGGGGTGACTAAGCGTTCTTTTCTTGACTGGCTGAAGTAGAGATTTTACAAAAGAAACTAATGAAAATTGTATAGCTCATGTTTATGGTTCTTTTTCTTTTTATGTAGTCTAACATCAGTGGTGGTCTTCAGATTTTAAATTTGTTGTGTTTCATTTGTATGCATCTATTTTGCACCCCTTGTCTGCTTTTGGAGATTTTAAAACTTTCATGATCCCTTATTCCTAACCCAATTGCAGCCATACCATACAAGTATAGTAATGACATGGAACATATTCAGGTTGAGAAATGTTAAAGCACAAATTGTAGGCAATCGCCCTCAAGAAAGAGCAAGGAATTTTGTAGTTTGCTTATCTGCTAATCATGTTCATGAGTCATCTCATCCGCAAGAAAGCAAATTATTTAGATCCTTCTCTCTAGATTTTGTTGTGATCTAGGATGAGAATAAAATAAAAGAGAGAAAAATAAATAGCAGTGTATTTTTCTTTTAATTAATTGAAAACAAAATGTGAATAAAAAAATTGTTAAAGCACATTACTTTTAAATTATAAGAATAAAAATAGTACATTGATATTTAAATCATAAATAACAGGTTAAGGGTGTAGTTTAGTTGGTTAATCAAAGCGTATGTGTTATTGGAAATCCTCTTATACTATCTTTGATTTCTATGGGAAAAAAAATCATAAAGAACAAATATTTATATTACAAGAGAATCAAAGATTTAAATGAAAATATTATAGAGGTTGTAGTAATATATGAATAAAATTTGTACATGAAAAACATCTTAATTTTAATTTTTTATCGTATAATATTAGATGTTGATCTTTTTTTAATAGGAGTTTGAATCCACCATATTTTTTCTTTACTTTTTTTCTTAATCACCCAATCAATCTTATATCTCTTCTTAGTATCTAAACTATGAGTGAAAGTATTTACATTACCTGAGAATGAAAGCTTTATGTGAAGAATTACCAATATATAAATTTTGTTTGAACATTTGCTTCTTTTATGTGAGAATGAAAAATTTACATGATCCGTTCTTTGCTCAAATTCTTATGCAAATAATTTTATAAACCTGTCTAAGAGAAGACAAGTATCAATTGTTAATGTATTTTTGCATATTTTTTTTACATAGGAAATTTGGGATTGGCATATGTCGATTAATCTGGTGTTTTCTTCCTCATAAAAGGGGCGATTTGTTTTCTAAACATTACAATTGATAAACATGAATCTTATTTTAAAACATAAAATTTAAAATGACTAAATGTTATTTAAATCAAGATTTGTCATATAGTAACAAAAGATATTTTCTGTTAAATATAAGTTTACGTCTAACGCGATTTTTATAAGCATTTGTCGAAACTTGAAAATTCATAATAAATTTTAAAAAATAAAATTCATTTATTTAACTAGAAATTTAAATTATCACTACTACTATCTTTACCAAAAAAATTAATACTACTATAATTCCGCGAATCTTACACGATGGACTATACCCTGTGCAAGGTATTCTTCCCACTAATGGCTATAAGAGGCATGGCGCTTGATGATTATTGTACCCTGTGCAATGCATATCCTGAAACTCTAAGTCATGCTCTTGGTGATTGCACATGGGTAAGAGGGGCATGGAACAATCTGGGAATCAATGACACTTGGAATTTTTTCCAACATAATGTTCATAGGTGGATTGAATCTAACATATGTAATGGTTCAGAGTCAAACGAAGTGGGTGAATACTGAATACTGCTGGAGTATGTGCAAATATTAGGTCCTTGGTGCACGACAACAGTGCAAGAGATGAGTTTATTAAAGCTCTGCAACTTCATGCTTCGTTGGAATCAATGTTGCATGAATACCCTGCTGAAGACTTGGCCGCGTGTGGAGTAGTAATGGGGAGTTTATCAAAGCTCTCTAGAAGATTGGGGCATTGCTCGAGATGTTGGGGCTCATATGATGGTGGTTGAATCTGATTGTTCTGAAGCTTTAAGGCTCATTGATGAACATCCCCCAACGGCTAGTGATTTTTCTAATCTATTGGACGAGATTCAGATGTTTGTTTTTATAATTCCATTCATGCTTTTGTTCCGAGTGTTGCATCTAGTATTTTTGTATTTTTTTAATTTTATCCTTTCATCCGTAAGAGTTGATATAGTTCATCTATAAAAGTTTTTTTTAATATTTTTGAAAAATATTTATGATAATTACGTTATAAAATAAATAATATTATTATATATAACACTAAAATTTCTAATATATATTTAATGTGCATGTAAATTTAAATAATAAATTTTGTAACAATTAATTTTGATATAAATTATATGAAATATTTAATATGTATATTTTTTTATAAACAAAAAATATTTATTATTACAAAATTTAATGTATATTTTTGTAATAGTAAAAAAAATTAATGCACAAATGAGTAATTTAACATATTAATAATTAAAAAAATTAAAATTTTAAGGAATTAAAAAAATAACCAAAAAATCAATACGGATAAACTTCATCTACATGTTTTATACGGATGAACTACATCCATAAGAATCATACTACATCCATATGACTCATACAGATGAAAGGATAAATTGAAAAAATACTTATACCAATAATATTGTTGAGTGCACCTAACAACACCCTTTTGTTTCTACTTCTTCTATGAACCTAGTGTGGTCTAATATTATTTATTGGTTCTCGGACCTTTCTTCCCTAGACCAATCAGAAAAAAAAAAAAAAAAAAGCACGATGGACTATAATTTATTACTTTAGTTTTTCATTTTGTTAAAATGAAATTTTAAGATTAATAGTAAGAAATTAAAAATTACTTATTACACTAAAATCTAAAACCCATTTACTTTTTCAAAATATATTTTATTTTTAGATTTCAATAACAAGATATTAAATATTATGAATGTTATTTTCTAATTAAATTTAACATTTTATTAAAGATAAATATTTTTCTCTGATTTATTTTATGACAAGGATGATTCAGGATTCAAACACTTAAATATTTTATTAAGAGACATAAATTGCTAACACTTATAAGTCATTATTGCTTCAAATCCAATTTTAACATTTGTAAATAAGTTTAATAGTGATACATTCACAATATAATTTTAAATCTTCGTCTAATCATAAATTATATCACTTTCATTTTATTTAGCTTTTGGAAAGCTAGGCTTGGCGGCATAGTCACTCACTCACATATTGAAACCGAAACCAAAAACCTCGCCGTCGACGACAACACGATGCGGAGCTTCAGGATGAGAAACTTGTTATCCAGTGTTAAAAAGAAAACCATCGAAAACAGAAACAAAACTTCACGAAACTGCATTTCTATTACAAAAGAATTAGCACGTTTAGTGGAAGAAGAAGAAGAAGAAGAAGAAGTTAACGAGGAAGGCTTCAACATCAAAAGCTCTGCCCCGTCACACACTCACGGTGTTCAGCCCTTGGGGAATCTCTATCTGAACACAGGTTCCACCAACTCCAGAGACACTGGCTTAGGTAATCTTCATACCCTTTCGGATGATCTTGTTCTCGACATTCTCGGGTTTTTGGATGCTTCTTCCTTGGGGATTTTAGCCACTGTAAGCAAATCTTTCTACGTGTTCACCAACCACGAACCCCTTTTGGAGGAATCTCGTATTGGAGAATCTCCTTGGTGGATTTCACTACAAAGGGTCTTGGAAATCCACCTATGTTTCTGCTTGTTACCCTTCATTTGATTTCTTCACTAATGCTCTTGGGGGTTTCAAAGTTAGCAACTTTTATTCGGATTATCTCTTCCAGAGTTGGCTCTGTGCTAACCTTGGAATGAAGCCGGAGTGGTTGGAGAGGGATAATGTGGTTCGGAAGAGAGGAATTCGGTTGAGGAGTTTGTGTTGAATTTTGAGGAGCCTAATAAGCCGGTGTTGTTGGAAGGGTGTATTGATAATTGGGGTGTTTTGAGGAATTGGGATAGGGATTATTTGGTGAGGTTGTGTGGTGATGTTAAGTTTTCAGTTGGGTCATTGGAGATGAAGCTTGGAGAGTATTTTGGGTACTCGGGTCAGGTTAGAGAGGAAAGGCCTTTGTATTTGTTTGATCCTAAGTTTGCCGAGAAAGTTTCGAAATTGGGCGATGATTATGATGTTCCGGTGTACTTTAGGGAGGACTTGTTTGGTGTTTTGGGCAACGAGAGGCCGGACTACAGGTGGGTTATTATTGGACCTTCCGGGTCTGGATCTTCTTTCCACGTTGATCAGAATTCGACTTCGGCTTGGAATGCGGTGATCAAGGGGTCCAAGAAGTGGATCTTGTTTCCTCCCGATGTGATTCCACCTGGCGTTCATCCCAGTCCTGATGGTGCGGATGCGGCATCTCCTGTTTCGATAATTGAATGGTTTATGAACTTCTATGGTGCAACCAAAAATTGGCAAAAGAAACCAATTGAGTGCGTATGTAAAGCTGGAGAGGTGATCTTTGTGCCTTGTGGATGGTGGCATTTGGTGATCAACCTGGAGGAATCTATAGCCATAACCCAAAATTATGTCAGTAAGTGAGGTTTTTTATTGATTTCTGTATGTTTCCCAAGTTTGATTAATGAAATACTAATTTTTTAGCTTCTTTGCTGTGAGAGTGGATTTTCAATCCATTGAAACTAAACTAATTGTTTTTAATACGGGTTTTTTAAGCTAATAACTGTGGAGAGCTTGATAAAGTTATGTCTGACCTCATTGACTGTTTCTGGATGGACTGATGCTGGTCTTTTTTCCCTTAATCGTAGTTTGATACATGTTTGGCTTTTGAATGGTATGATGGATTGACTAGTCTGTTTTTGTTCTGTTGAGTAATCAAGTGCCTCATTTTAGTTGTAATATGACACCAAAACCTGAGAATCTTCAAGGAAGTAGATATTTTGATAGAAACATTTTCTCGGAATACTCATTATTTGTTTGTTGTTGATGTTAGGGGGGGCAGGTGTGGGTGGATTCTTGTAACACATTTTTGTGTCTCCAGCTCTTTCTCAATTTTTTGGAATAGCTGGATTCACTTCTATTTCTATGTAATTTCAGTACACTGGTACTAGTCTATATATATATTATATTTTTGCTGAGCAAAAAAAAATCCATTGGCACTTTAGAGTATCAGTATCACCCTTCGGGTTAGACAATTGAAAGTTTATTTGGACTCATTTTGCTGTTGTGAAGGGTCAGCAAATGGTTATTGCCTGGTTTGTAATAGCACGAAGGTTAATTATATTTGGAGATGAGGGTGGGTGAAGAATTGTTATGTATGCCTAAGCAGAGTAGGGACTGATTAGATGCTGGATTAAGTCACTTATGATAACATCTGATCTTTAAATATATTAATTTCTTATTTAAACTATTATGGCATCTGATCTTTCCATGTGGAATGTGTCTTCCAATATAATCCGAATACTTAATGAGCAAAGTGTGCATCTCAATAATAACAGCATACTTGCATTTATTCTTAATAACCCGAATACTTAATGAAACTCCTGAAATGAACTCGACATATTAATACTAAATTACTAATAATTTAATGATATTTCAAATTTAGATTCGGCTTTGTATTTTGTATGTGCAAATGATAATCTAATATCAAATGTTGGTGGTCATTTTGTTGCAGGAGAAATTTGATGAATGTCTTGGATTTTCTTAAAAGGCCAAATGCCACACTGGTATCTGGAACAAGGGATCGAGTGAATTTGTACGATAAGTTTAAGAATGCTATTGAGGCTTCTTTTCCTGGAGAAATTGATGAATTGACTCGGAAAGAAGAAGAGAGAAAGATCCAGCAGAGGAAACTTTCCTTCTGGGATACTGATGCAGATACTTATTCGGGGGCTTTCAAGTTCTCTTTCTAGAGTATTTCTCGGTGACAACTGATGTTGCTGATTCACATTGCGGGAAGATGCTATGCATCAATTTTTGACATTTTGATTAGTTTTCTATTGATTGTATTTGTACTCTTTGTATTCCTTTTTAAATGCTATAAATGTCATGGCAATCTTCCATTTTTAAGCTCCCTGTTGTTAATTATCCAAAGTGCTAAACAATGGATTCCTACTGAAGATATGTACTTAATGGAGGGTATCCTTGGAAATTTGACGGAGAGCAAATTATTTGGTGATGAATTACTCAATTTGCATTCCCTGGACATAAGATCCTCTTTAGACAAGTTTTTGTATAAGCACTAATAGAAGTTAAAAATAAGAGGGAAAAATGAAATAAATTTTTCTTATAAGATAGTTTGCTTTTGCGAAGTTAAAATCAATGTTTTAAAAAAGTTAAATGGAAGAGTTTTTATAAATTAACATATGGACTGTATTAAAATAATAATAATTAAAATGGCGATCTCATAGTTACAGACTAGTGTACCTTAACTGATACATAAGTATGGGAAAATGCTTGTTAGAACGAAAACAGTCTCGTAAAATGGTACGCAGTATTGAATGGTGGTTAGAAACTATTTTTAAAATTTATAAGAATTAAAACTATTTATTTTTCTTCGAAAAAATGAGGAATTCAATACACATACAATGTGTTTACCAACAAACATATAATGCCATGATTGACGAACAAATATTTGTCCAATTAGTAAAGATTGGACTCATCCTACAAGAATGTTGTTCAAATCTCGCTGTGATGTAAGAATTTTGTCAGTTAATAATTTGTAAACAAGTATCTTTGTAAGTAGGCGTACTCTAGTCATAGTGAGCTCATGTATCAACTCACATAAATTTTTTGTTATAAACAAATAAAATAAAAATAATGTCATGACTCATGATTCTGAATTCTGATATTTTGTTGTTGTATTATGGTGTTCTTTTCACTGAAACATGAGCATCACTAGTGGTAGCAACTCGATCCTAAAATCGCTGAGGCTGAAGAATCACAACCTTGTACTGTTGAGTGTTGTTCCAATGTTGGGGACCTCAAAATCATCCATGCCCACCTTTTCTTCGACGTGTTTGCAGCCAGTCGCCTCATTGCTTTCTGCATAGATTCAACCACCAACTTGCTCATTACGCCATAAGGGTCGCATCCCAAATCCAAAATCCCAACTTGTTCATCTACAATGCATTCATACGTGGGTGTTCCACCAGCGAAAACCCAGAAAATTCATTCCATTATTACATCAAAGCTCTACGCTTTGGTCTATTACCTGATAATATCACCCACCCTTTTTTGGTTAAGGCATGTGCCCAGCTTGAGAATGAACCTATGGGCATGCACGGACATGGTCAAGCCATTAAGCATGGATTTGAACAAGATTTTTACGTTCAAAACTCACTTGTTCATATGTATGCCACTGTTGGGGACATAAATGCTGCAAGGAGTGTTTTTCAGAGGATGTGCCGGTTTGATGTGGTGTCATGGACTTGCATGATTGCGGGGTATCACCGATGTGGGGATGCTGAATCTGCACGTGAACTGTTTGATAGAATGCCGGAGAGGAATTTGGTGACATGGAGCACGATGATTAGCGGTTATGCCCATAAAAATTGTTTTGAGAAAGCGGTTGAGATGTTTGAGGCTCTTCAGGCAGAAGGGTTGGTGGCTAATGAGGCTGTGATTGTGGATGTGATATCTTCTTGTGCTCATTTGGGGGCTCTTGCAATGGGGGAGAAAGCTCATGAGTATGTGATAAGGAATAACTTGAGTTTGAATTTGATTCTTGGGACAGCTGTGGTTGGTATGTATGCAAGATGTGGGAATATTGAGAAAGCTGTTAAGGTTTTTGAACAACTGCGGGAAAAGGATGTGCTTTGTTGGACAGCTTTGATTGCTGGATTGGCCATGCATGGTTATGCAGAGAAACCACTTTGGTATTTTTCACAAATGGAGAAAAAGGGGTTTGTTCCTCGAGACATTACGTTTACTGCAGTGTTGACAGCTTGCAGCCGTGCAGGAATGGTTGAGAGGGGTTTGGAAATATTCGAAAGCATGAAACGTGATCATGGGGTGGAGCCGAGACTGGAGCACTATGGATGTATGGTTGATCCTCTTGGCCGTGCAGGAAAGTTGGGAGAGGCAGAGAAGTTTGTTCTTGAAATGCCTGTGAAGCCAAATTCTCCAATATGGGGAGCATTGTTAGGAGCTTGCTGGATTCACAAGAATGTGGAAGTTGGGGAAATGGTGGGGAAGACTTTGTTAGAGATGCAACCAGAATATAGTGGTCATTACGTGCTACTCTCCAACATATGTGCTCGTGCAAATAAGTGGAAAGATGTTACTGTCATGAGGCAAATGATGAAGGACAGAGGAGTAAGAAAGCCAACTGGATATAGTCTCATTGAGATAGATGGAAAAGTACACGAATTTACAATTGGAGATAAAATACACCCGGAAATAGAGAAAATAGAAAGAATGTGGGAAGATATAATACTCCCAAAAATAAAACTAGCTGGCTATGTTGGAAATACCGCTGAGACAATGTTTGACATCGATGAAGAGGAAAAGGAAGGTGCCCTTCACAGGCATAGTGAGAAGCTGGCCATTGCATATATTATCAAGATTTGGCCTCCTACACCAATTCGGATTGTTAAAAACTTGCGTGTCTGTGAAGATTGTCACACAGCTACCAAGTTGATTTCAATGGTTTTCCAAGTGGAGTTGATTGTGAGAGATCGAAACCGATTCCATCACTTTAAAGAAGGTACGCGTTCTTGCATGGATTACTGGTGAAACAACAATGTGACTATATACAGATTAGAGCTACGGTTTAGGATAAAGGGTAGTTCGAATGGGATTTATCGATGATCCCAATAATTCAAATCAAATGAATTAAGTTTGTTCCAAACTTCAAATTATTAAAGCTGAATTAAAACTAATCTGATTATTCGATAATTTTTTATTTAATTTTTAGGTTTAGTATTTAATCATCTCTATTTTAAACTCTTTTTTGTTGTATCAGATTTATACGATTATGTTTATTGTCCAACTTTTTTATCATGCTTGTATTAATTAAAAATATAGAAAAAAATTATATGCACTGACACTAACAGTGTAGAATTTTTTGTATACTGTCAGTTAAACAAATATTATACTTAAATTAGTCCAAATAAATTAAATAATAAAATTTAATTTTAATTTGACTTTAAACCTAAACACCTTTAATTGGACTAAATATATGAAGATAGCATAGACAAGATGTGTTTGAATATGGATTTTAAGATTGATTTTAAAAATCATACAAGTGAATAAATAAAGGATTCTTAAGAATAAACGTTGAAGCAACCAGAGTTTGTACACATTTTCAGTTATTGTCCTAACGTAAATGAAAATAGCCTAGACAAGATGTGTTCGAATTTGGATTTTAAGATTGATTTTAAAAATCATACAAATGAATAAATAAAGGATTCTTAAGAATGAGGTTGAAGCAACCAGATGTTGTACATTTTCTCAGTTATTGTCCTAACGTGTAGAGTCCCAAGATTATTTCATATTCTTATTCAGAACAGATCATTCAAATCAATAAAGTAACCCCAAAATGATAATCCCTCTAAAATTAAATATAAACAAAATTAACTAATTTTATATTAATATTCTTGTAAAAAATATTTTTTTCCTTAAATATCTTTCATTAGAATTTGATATATATAAAAAATACTTGTTACTTATATTTAGGTGTAAAGGAGTATAATTCATTGAATGCTGTACTAAAAGTATATAGTGGTCCATGTGCCACATGCACAGCACGAGATCATCAATGGTCACAATATAGAAATTTGCATCGCTAAGAGTTTACTTGGTTAATTATATATATGTTCTTGAGTTCGAAACATAGAAAATACTTATTAACGAGATGATAAGTTCTATTCAGGCAACTTGCCAAAAAAAAATCAGGGAAAAAGAAATATCCCGCTATTGCTCAATGCAAATGGCAATTACATATTTCAATGCCAAGGCCAAAAGGCACAATGAGTTCGACATTTCGTAATTGATTTATTTCCCCTCACAAGGTCATAGTTTTGTAATCTTGAATGAAATGCTCAAAATGCATCAATTGCTAGAATCGCTTAAAACACACATTCTCGGTTGCCAACAATGTTCCCTCACAAGGTCATTCCTTGATTTTAATTTTCTGGAGGGTCAAGGGACCAGTTGGCATTTAAATAAATTAGCCATCAATGTGATGAATATAAGTTGTTTATAAGATCATACAGGGGATAGCGATGCTGTATAAGATTCATCACTGTACCTTACGCCTTTTAATGAACATGAACACAGTCCAGAAGTGACTACAGCTTCTGGAATGCCAAAAGTACTTCCGTGGTCTTGTAAGCTTTCACTGCCGGCAGCTTTAGATTCCGGCTTTTCACAAGTTGATTTTAAGGCAACATTCAAGCCAATTGAGCTAGGTTCCGTCACAAAACTGTAAGCCATATGAAAAACAAAACACCATTTAGGTTTGTAAAACAACTACGTATGGTACAACTAGTTTTAACTGGATAATGTGCAGCAAAAATTCATAACATCTCAGCAAACGTTCACGAAATTCTACTTATTAGATTGGATAGAGATCACTGTGACTCAGAACAATTGGCAAGTTACTATGAGAAATTCAGAATAGGAAAGAGGATTAAAATGTTTTCTCAAACCAACATGGCCTAATTGTTCCTAAAAAAATCCTAACATAAATTCATTAGACAAGTTTTCTCATTCACATATTAGAAAGCTTCGTTACCAGAGCTCAGCCATAAACAATTTGGCTCCAAAATCCCACTAGCCATAGGTCCACATTAGATCACCACAACAAACCTCAATCATAGCAGTCAGGGCTCTGCTTGACTTGTTTTCAAAACCATGGTTCATTACCAAGCAGTGTTCCTCTAAAGTTAAATCCAGGTTACTTGAATTTGCATGTATTACCCATATTCTCACTCATTAACCTCCAACACGTGGCTTGCATTTCAACAAGGTCAGAGAGTGAGCCTTGACCATAACCCCAATTGTTTGGACAGCTACAGATGAACTAAAAGTAGCTGTATTGGCCACATGAAATTATCCTATCTAAACAGCTCAAATTAACACTGTAAAAAGTATCACCAAACAAAGGCTATTCATACCTTGCCTCAAAGCTTCTTCCTTCAGAGGCCATCAATGCACATATACCACAAATAATCCAAGGTGGAAGAAGTGCATCCTTAATTTCAATGGTACAAAGGCTATCTGATGACCCTTGTGCCGACTCACCATCTTTCCATATAGACCCATTGTAAGAAGCAGCAATGTCTTCAGCTCTTCTAGTCTCCACACATTTAATCTGAGAAACAGAAGTATAGAATTCCAATGATTTAAAATAGCTAGCAGAAGAAAAATAATTATTGCAGCTTTAAACAAACTGGACAAAAAAAAAATCATTTTTCAAGCTATGGGTTCCTCTACATGGAGTTCAGTAAGACAACAATACATTATTGATAGTAGACCAATGCACAGATTTAAAAAACTAAGCAACTAGTAACAATAACATAGACCACATAAGAAACTCTATACTGGAAACACAGTATTACTTGCCCAAGTAACTTATAAGAGGAATGGCAGGACAATTCAATAATCAACTTAAATTGACAAATTACAGAATCAAAGAACATGAGAAATTAAATGGAAAGAAAATGAAGCCAAGGACATACATCAGGAGAAGACAAAGCAGAATTTTGAAATGGCACAGGAGAGCATAAGACAGGTACGTCCACACTAGACAGTGAGGTCAAGAGAAACCTGCAGAGTGCAGACAAAAAAACATTAGTCAGCAGCGCATGATTGAAAATATAAGAGTAAACATCAAATAAGTCTGATTTAATTTAGGCTAATGAAAGTGACCGATGACCTTTCCTAAAAGCATTGTTTAGCTTATTTCATAGTCAAGCTTGTCAAAATATTTTAATTTTTTTTTCAGTAAACTTCACACTCAAGTTTACAAATAAGCTCTCATTTTATAAGAACTTACAGAACAAATGCTTAGTTAACTTGTTTACCAAAACATGCCAAAGTCTCAATTAAAAAACCTGGAAAGGAAGCTATAAAGAATTTAAAAGGTCAGTCACCTGTAATTTAGTAAAAAGTCATATAAAGCATGTACATTGTTGTTGCCACTAAAAGCCAGCAAAGATTCTGGGCTATTATCAACATCAGAGAATGACCTTAATCGCCGAGTCTGTGTTATTTCAAATAGCAAGCACCAATTAATGTAAATTATACATAGAGAAGAAAAAAATAGCACTGGAATTAATTGATAGACAAACTCACAGAACACCATAATATGCACAAAAAGGACAGCCAACTATTAACACGAAATGCAAGACAATAACTAATTTGAATAGCTTATGTATGCATTTTATTAATGAAATTTTATCCATCAACAAGTTGAGTTTAATTTAGATATACATGTAAAACTCAACTCTTTTAGTAATGTTTTTTACACAATTCTAAATTAAACACCAAATAGTTCAGTTAATGCTAACTGGGAGCCAACAGTAACAGAGAAGTATAGTTTCAATATTCAGAGAAAATTTATCAATAGAATCACAAAGAGATAAGCGCTATATGTCAGGGAATTGATCATTCACAGAGATAATACAAACATCATTTGGAAAAGCAAGCACTATATAAATAGCATATAGATACAAACCTGTCCTAAGTTTTGCTTCTCTATCTCTGACAACTCAACTAGATCCTCAGTTGAAACTTGTTCCACTTTTGAATGGCAAAGAGGCATAGAGAAACAGAGATCCTAATAAAAGGGCATACAACCAAAAATAAAGTTCAGAGATCATCAACAAAACAAATATTATAATGACAACAACAAAATAAAGAAGCTCCGCTAAACAAGCAGTCTAGAGTAAAGCCCTAAAATAACATGAGTACTTGTATGGAAAATTACATTTCGTTAAGTTAAAAATGTCAGTAGTCAAAGTCTTAGAATAAGTACAGCCCTTGTTGAGTTGTTACTCATTATGCTCCTTGTCATGATCTACTTAAAGAACACATTGTTGGCAAGTGGCAACTACAATCAGTCTACTACTTTTTGACAAAAATCTAGTAAGAGAAAACAAATAAATTGCCTTATACCTACTACACTTTCACAGACAGTTTCCTAGAAACCTTAGGCAAACATTACCGCTCCCCCCCCCCCCCCCCTCAACACACACAAAAAAGGGCAATTTTTATTTACAAATAGACTATTAGAAACCAATGAATAATAATATGAGTACAGCTTACATGCTCTCTTAACAATGATCTTAATCCCTGGGTTGACTGAGAGATATAAGCATGGCACGAACATTTGGATTTCCCAGAGCTGTCCCCACCAGTGAACATCACCACAAACTGGGCAGTGCTAACTAGAAAATAAAAGGAAGAAAAAAATAACAACTGCAACATTCAACATTCCAATACAAATAAATAAATGTGCTAATAAAAGATAATGCATAATGAAGTTGGAAGAATCAAATAATAGCAAAATTAAGTCTGCATCAATAATACCTCAAGAACCTGCATCAATACAAGAAACAAGTGTATTTTTTATCATGATATCTTTATGCAGAAACAAATTGAATTGCATCTCACAAGCAGACACAGAAAAATCCAGAATAGAAAATGCAATATAAAAAAGCATCGTATAAACATATTTATATAATTATTACAACATTATCTGACAAAAGAAACTGAAGGTATTGTGTAATTACCATAAAAAAGGCCACAAATGTTCTTTCGAAGCATGTAATAGAGGTCCCGGAAGGATTCTTCCCAAGCTACTTGTCTTTTCCTTAAGAACTCCAATTCTATTGACGGAAAAGATGGGGAATATTGCTTAAGGAAAATAGAGAAAGGAAAACTAAAAAGAAACCATAAATGAGAATGCTGAAAACTGATTGACAACCTGCATCTGATGTTGATGAGCTCAAGACAGAAATTAGAGAAGGTGGTAGAATGGATTGCGGATACATCCATGAATGTAAAACTTTAAAGCCCTTGGAACCTCTCATATTCAGACTCTTGAAATAACTATGCTGGGAGGTTAACTGAGGCATGGTACCACACACAAGTGACCTATGTATTGTGAAATTTGGAAATCAAAATAACCTTCAAAAAAAGACAAGAAGGGACAACAAGGATTTGACACCAAAGTAAGCAAGAAATGAAAAATCCAAACAAATCTCATAAATAGGTGCTGCAACTATAGTCTACATAACACATAGATAAACAGAAGAGACTGGTTACCCATTCAAGGTATCAATGTCTGTGCAAAACAAGCTCTATATAGACAAAACAGATTTTATGATAGAAACATGAAAACTTTACATGGTTACTAAGATAGAAAAAGGAATTATACTAGCAATATGTAACCTAGTTCATCCAAATAAAGAAAATATTGAGAGCCTGAAAAGTATTTCGGTCATACTATACAGCATGTATGGTAAATGCATTAGTTCCATCAACACCCATATCATTACATCAAATGTCAATATTTTTATTCTGAATTTCTGAAATATCATGAAACTGGACTCCCGTCATATAGCTCAAACTAACCATTATGTTTAAAAAAATTTACCAGCTATCTAATACTGACAGCAATCCAGTTGAATTGACTTAACAACATTTGGTAAATAATTCATCAGACTCTATGTCAACATTGAGCATAAAATCAAATGATTTTCATACAAACTATAAAAGCATTAAGGAAACATAAAATACCTGATCTTTTCAATATATAAACTATGAATTCCAGTGTAAAAAGCTTTTTAATTCGGTCCATTGTTTCCTATTCCTACGAGGCTTGATGCCAATGCATTAGTCCATCCTATGCACTCATTACTTACCAATTCACAGAAGAGGAGGATACAATCCGCATGCTGGTTTTTAGAGTAAGATCCAAAAGGACCTTCTTGCCCGGTAAATGGAATTCGGATAAGAAATTTCCTTTAACAGCTGTCAAATCTTGTCCTTCAGACAAATCAGCAGCCGTGTCATTAGGATTAGATGGTTCAAGTGCAGCTAGTCCTCTTAATGCTTTTCCCTATAATTTATCATTATTGATATTAATAGCCTAATTATGAGGATTTAAAATGTAAGCAAACAGATAAAAAAAGGTCAGATGCTGTCATTGTATACCAGGTCAATAGTAGCCGTGCCACAAGATGTATCAACAGCTGATGAAAGTTCAGCAACACTACGAAATTTTCCTTGGCTCCACTTTTCAAATGTTTGGCAAGATTGTAATACACTAGCTTTGCTGACCTCACTGGAAGTAACAGAATTCTCCAAGCTGACAACAAATTTGAAACACGATCAGCATTGGGAAAATTTAACAATGGGATCAAGCAAACATATAAAGTATGAAGCAAACCATGTATTTCCTTGATGTCCCTTAGCCTCAAAAGTTGAAAAAACTGAAAGATTCTTCAGATTACTAGTTTGCCCCAAAGATGGATTTTCCTGAGCATAGTAACAAATATCAAAAACATTAACATCTTGGGATCAATGATTTAATGAAGATGCCAACTGAATAAACTAAATGAGTCATAAATTGGGCAAAAACATAATAACCTTTGCATTTTCCTTGCCAGATGCAATTTTAAACCTGGACTTTTTGGCAGCAAATACTTCATCAACCCGTGTGTCTGTGTATCTAGGGGGCTTCCACAACTTTGATTTTTTAAATCCATTGTCCACTTCAGTGGTCCTGCAAACATAAATCAAGCAAGTTCTAAGCAAATTAAGAAGCAGTAGATTGAAAGGGAAGCATAAGCTTACTTTGTAGGATCAGCCAAGGGGGGTTGAGATTCATCAGTAAAGTCCACAACACTTGCCCGCTTCAACAGCTCTCCCTGTCAAGAATGTACAGATTGAAAATTAAATGTTTACCCCCACCACATTTAAATACTAGTTGTTCATATGGAAAGAAAGAAATTACTATTTGATTCTAAAATTGAAACTGTGCTATGACTACATGTGGATTGGGAGGCATCAGAATACAAACTGCATTTCAATTGAAATGAGAAATGAGCATATGCAATACTACATGACAAATAATAAAGATGCAACTCATCACAAACAATAAGTCTGCATAGTTTACTCCCAAATCATAATCCTAGGGAATATTTTACTTCAAGGCAACCATTTACACATTATCTTCAAGGCAAAAACACCTTGAGAGCATGCACCTAGTCAAGCAAAAAGCACATATAGCAACTAATCCTCAGACTAGTGAAAATGAAATTAAATGTCACAACTCACAAATGTATAATAATAAAATCAATAATGAACTATGATAACCGAAACATCTTCAATATAATCACACAGATTGAATGCTAAATTGAGGTCAAGAGTTTGGTAACTTACCCTAAGTTCTGACGGTGTCTTCTTTCTAGCCATAGATCCAGTTTTCAAAGGTCCGGAGCCAAGTTGGTGAGAGCTCGAGGGCACAGAACTTGGTTTAGCCACTTTTGCCATGCCTCGTTTCGTCGCGCGTACTTTACCAATCAAAACACGTCATCGAGAATAATCTGCAAGTGCAGATTCCGTAAGCCAGAAAGGATTTACAGTAGAATTCACAAATTGCACAATTAGAGAACACGATAAGTGTGCTACTAATTATGAGCGCAAGGGAATATAGATTAACGGCTTAGGTTTTGAAAAATAGAATAGAATAAATGCGAATCGGAAGCAGGAGGGAAAGAGAAGAGACCGAATCGTGTCGTGGAAGATTCAACGGCGAACGGTGTCGTATCGGTTTTCGGCGCAGCAGAGGGAGAGGGAAGAGAGCGAAAATGGGAGCGGGCAAGCGAAGCGGGACCTAGTGAAAATGCTTCGTTTCATTTTTACGTGTGCGTTTACATTTTAAAACGAAAATTTTGATTTCCCTCCTGTTTGTGACGCCGTTACAGCAGCGTTCGTGACCGTTTGTACTTTCGGAATTTATGTTGGGCTCACCTGCTGGGCGGTGGAGACATATAGGTTTGAAGTATAAAAATTTTAAAAACGAATTTGTACATTGATTTATAAAATAATTAAATACTTATTTATGAATTTTTAAATAGTAATTTATAAAATATTAAAAATAAAATTGTAATTTTACTTTGATGATATATTTTAATTTTCTAGATTAATTATTTAATGTTAATTTATTTTTTTATTACATTTTAAAAAATATATTACATTTAATAATACAGTAGGATTTTGGGAAATTTATTATTAATTTTATTAGTTAATTTTTTAGTAATAGAATGAAAAAAATTATTATGAAATATGAAACTTGACTATTATTTAAATAATTACATTAATTGATATTAATGTACGAATTTGTAAATTATGATTAGAATCAAAGATTGGGTCAGACTTTAGATAGAGCTTTAGGAGGAACCTTCGGTAGACAGGTTGTTGATGATAAAGAAGAAGCCCCTTAACATCAAAGGTCAACAGCACTGACACGTAGACAATGGCCAACTGCAGTTATTACTGAGGAGGTTGAGCATGTGGATCATGCTGCTAACGAGGTTCATGAGGAGCCTCAGGGGCCACTTACAGATCATGTATGTGTTGATACAAAGGGTTTTTCAAGCGGCCCCCGTGGTACATCAGTGTTGACATCATATGCTGATCATGTGACAGCCAGAGTTTGGATAGGAGATGCAGTTATTTGTTTAATTATATCATATTTGAATAATTATTTATCATTCTATTTTAACTAATTAATTTTAATTATTTGCAAAAACATGTTGAGTTGAAAATGATATCAAGGGAGAAAGGCAAAGAAATTTGGAAGGTCTATACCTAAGATTAGGGGTGGGTAAACGGGTTCAGGTCCATGGACTGGTCCGCGGGGCTCGCGGTCTGCGCGAGGTACGGATCAATTTTTTTAAAAGGTTCATAGTTATGTCATATTTTTGGATCCGTCCCGCTTAACCCGCGGACAATGCGAGTTTGGCCCGCGGGTTGCCCGCAGCCCACATTAGGTTTGATTTGTATGACCCAGACCCAATTCTATTATGTTTGATTTTCTCTTTTTCACTTTAAACTTTTCTTTTAAAATAATAGATAAAGAAATATATTAGATAAGATAAAGATTTAAAGATAAAAATAAAAGATTTAAATTAAAAGATGATAAAGATAAAAAATGATAAGATAAGAAAAATAAAAAATAACAGAAATAAAATATTAAGATAAAAAAAAGATAAGTAATAGCATGTTAAAAATCTTCCTTTTTGATATTTTCTCGATCTTTTTTTCTTTTAATCTATCTTTTTCATATCTGCAAACCATAAATAATAAAAATATCAATTCTTATTCTTTAAGCTAAAAATAATTGTTAAATAAATATTTTTAAAGATATTTCAATATATTTTTATTATAAAAAATAGCTCACATTATATTTAGCAGTTATCATTATAGCAGGCTAGAAACATTTTTTCTCCTCACGGTTTTTCTCCACCACGTAGTCATGCACGCGCGCAAGTCATACGAATCTTTCCCTTCCAAGGAAAACAAAACGTAACTCACACTCACGCAGTCACGCAACACACCACAGCACAGTCTCGGCCCACCACCGCGCCACCATGCGAAGTACATTTCTTCTCTTTCTAAAATTTGTTTTTATCCTATTTTTGTTGGGGCTGATTCATTGTTGTTGTACTCTTAAATATGGAGATGGAGAAGACTCAAGCTACTTCAAATATGAAATCATTTGTTGTTGAAGATGTTTAAATTTCATATTTTAGATTTATTACTTGGATTTTCTGATGTGAACCTGAGTAGGAGTGGATCGTTTGATACAGGCTACGGAGGTTTGGATGACGCCACTTCCGGTGAAGGAAGATAAGTCAGGGTAGACGCCACAAGGATTACCTTGATAAGTCTGAGATTGGTTCAACAAGGAACTCAGAGAGAAACTCTCACCAAATTTTATCAAATGTCAAAAGTTTTTTTATTCAAAACAAAAACCCATACTTATAGTGTAGCTGAACAAAAAGATAAAAATAGACATGGGCCTTTTAAACAGTTTGGGCCAAAATTACAATAAAAATAAATTATAACTAAAAACTTATTTAACTTGGGCCTTCAAATTAGTTTGGGCCTTCAGCAACAATTAATAGTCTTGATAGTGTCTCTGCCTCTGGGCCTTCATCCTTCTCTAATTGGGCCTTCATCCTTCTCCACTCGGGGGCTTTGTCCTTCTCCACTTGAGCCTTCGTCCTTCTCCACTTGGGCCTTTAGCCTGTATTTGGCCAGTTTCATGATTCTCATCATTCCCTCCTTCTTGGAAAACATTTGTCCTCAAATGTTCAGGATCATCACCGGGTTCAAGTACCACTTCCTTCCTTTTCTTGTGGGCTTGCTTGACATAGCTTTCATTCTTCTTTGCAATTTGCACCTTCACTTGGTCATACAATCTTTTCACATACTCAACTTTGGCATGTGCATCCTTACGTTGAGTCTCTTGGGGATTGCTTTTGTAAGTTGGCCTGTTAGGCAATGAAGCTCCGGGGAGGAGATCAACTTGATGTTCTATGCCTCTTGAAGGTGGTAGTCCATGAGGAATCTCCTTAGGAAAGACATTTTTAAATTCCTGCAATAATGGTTGAACACTAGGAGAAATAGAAATAGTAAACTCATTAGAATTATCAGTAGAAATTTTACTGTCTTTGCAATACTGTAGATTGAGTGGTTCATGAGCAGGTAACACTTTCCTCACTTCACTCGCCTCTGCAAAATAATTAAATTTTCTCTCATGTGTATCACTCTTTTCCTCGGGTGTATCACTCTTTTTCATATTCCTTTGTGGTGCCTCACTATTTTCTTTCTCTTGTTCTCTCTTTTCTCTCATTCTGATTTGGTCATCACACACTTCTCTAGGGGATAGAGGTTTAAGAGTAAACGAGGAAGATTTGGCTATTCGTCTGTAGGGCTTTTCTTTGTTACGGTTCAACAAACGTTGCATTTGTGTAGTCCATGCGTCCAGAAATAAGCGTTGAGATTCGTCCAGTTGATGATATACACCACCATTGTCACCAGCTCTTGCCATGATTAAGGAACAAAGAATTTTGCAGTAAATTAAAAAAAATTCAGGACCTCACCACACTCTACTCACGTGTTTCTCTCTTTAATGGTAGTTCACTCGTGTTTGATGCTCTCAATATAGGCTTTTGTGTGATGTTTTCACTCTTGCCTTTTACCACTCACTCCCTCTTAAGTTCCTGGATGGATCGAATTAGACACACAAGGTAATATAAAATAAAAGGAAAGACAATATAATTATCAGAGTAACAGATTTGATTTGGGATAACAACTTGGACTTGATTTGGATAGCAGATTGGATTTGATTTGGATAACAGATTAGATTTGGATAACAAATATGATTTGGATAAAAAAATTGATTTGATTTGATTTGGATAATAGATCAGATTTGGATAACAAATTAGATTTAATTTGGATAACAGATATGATAACAAATAAGATAACAGATAGGATAACAGATAAGATAACAAATATGACAAGTAAATTTCAAATGCTCATAACTTTTGCTACGGTTGTCCGTTTGAGGCCCACTATATATCAAAACGCTCAGAATTCAGAGGAGAATCTAGATAATGGGATTTGGTACACGATTTTCTGCCAAAAAAAAAGCCTCTAACTGCCTCAATTTCGTGTTCAAAGATCAAACACCCACTTTCTCTTTTTTCTCTTTCTTCTTTTCTTCTCTTTTTTTTTCAAAATTTCTGCAACTTTTTTTTTTACTTGAAACAGAACTCAAACAATTTTTTTTTTTACACAAAGTCTGAAAGACACTAGAAACAAGAACAACAACAAGAACACAAACGTGATAAGAACAAGAACGAAACAAAGACACAAACAAGAACGCAACAAGACGCAAACAAGAAAACAAATAACAGAACAAGGACAAAACACGAACCTGGACAAATTACAAAGAAAAATAATAGGATAAGATAGAACCTGTATCAAGAGCCGAAGCTCTGATACCAGATGATGTGAATCTTGCGGGGCGGATCACTTGATACAGGCTGTAGAGTTTTTGGATGACGCCACTTCCGGTGAAGGAAGATAAGTATGGGTAGACGCCACTTCCGGTGAAGGAAGATAAGTCCGGGTAGACGCCACTTCCGGTGAAGGAAGATAAGTCAGGATAGACGCCACAAGGATTACCTTGATAAGTCTGATAATTGGTTCAACCAGGAACCTAGACAAATTACGAAGAAAAAAAAATAGGATAGGATAGAACCTGTATCAAGAGCCGAAGCTCTGATACCAGATGATGTGAATCTTGCGGGGCGGATCACTTGATACAGGCTGTAGAGTTTTTGGATGACGCCACTTCCGGTGAAGGAAGATAAGTCTGGGTAGACGCCACTTCCGGTGAAGGAAGATAAGTCCGGGTAGACGCCACTTCCGGTGAAGGAAGATAAGTCAGGATAGACGCCACAAGGATTACCTTGATAAGTCTGAGATTGGTTCAACAAGGAACTCAGAGAGAAACTCTCACCAAATTTTATCAAATGTCAAAAGTTTTTTTATTCAAAACAAAAACCCATACTTATAGTGTAGCTGAACAAAAAGATAAAAATAGACATGGGCCTTTTAAACAGTTTGGGTCAAAATTACAATAAAAATAAATTATAACTAAAAACTTATTTAACTTGGGCCTTCAAATTAGTTTGGGCCTTCAGCAACAATTAATAGTCTTGATAGTGTCTCTGCCTCTGGGCCTTCATCCTTCTCCAATTGGGCCTTCATCCTTCTCCACTCGGGGCTTTGTCCTTCTCCACTTGAGCCTTCGTCCTTCTCCACTTGGGCCTTTAGCCTGTATTTGGCCAGTTTCATGATTCTCATCATTTTCTTTTGTTAAGACATTATTTATTTTATTGATGTAATTGACTAATTATTAAGATTTTATTTACATCTGTATTGAACTTAATTTGATTGTATTGTATTTTTATTAAAATTGAAATTCTTTTAAAACTAGGCCCGCAGACCGGCCCGTTTGACCCACGGGATCCGCGGGGCGGGAGCAGACCAATTTATTTGGTCCGTGTAAGAAGCGAGGCGGACTGGCCCGGTTCGTTGCTAATGCAGGCAGGCCTTATGCGGGACAGGCTGGCCCGCTTACCCACCCCTACCTGAGATTAAAGGCATAGTGGCTTCTACAAAATTAAGTTCTCTGATTACATGTTCGTTGGAGAAAAGTGATAGGGGAAATTTACTTGCTTTTGCGAAAATGTGGCACAAGGAAACTAGTAGTTTCCATCTACCAATAGAAGAGTTGACCATAACCCTCAATGATGTGGCATCCTTGTTACATTTTCCCATTACAGGTGTCTTCCATACCTTTGATGCTATTGATATAGAGGAAGTTGTTGACTTGTTAGTTGAGTTACTTGAAGTCAGTACACAAAAAGCAAAAGATGAGACTGAGCAATGCAAAAGAGCATATGCCTGCCTAGCTTGGTTGCGAGACATTTATCGTGGCAAAATTGCCTTCGAGCTCAGATAAACCTTGGTCTGAAAAACTTAACCTCTGCTAAAACATATGGATTGTGTCAAGTGGTATGCTACCAAAAACATATCTAGCTAGCTCACATGCACATGGAAGACCATAGGTAGTTCTGATTATACATCCACAACAAGAATTGTCAATGCCAACATAATTTACACGCTCAAACTCAACAACAATCTGGTTTAATGCATACCTTGATACCATGTCAATTAGTTTCTTGTATAAGGTAACTTTAAAAACATGTCCGACTAAATGTATGTTTGTTTCAAAATATGCCTTAATTTCAATGTATTGTAGAGTGATCAAGTTGTTCATGGTTTCCCAACTACTACATAGGCCTCTAAGGCTATTCTGCAGTAGTCTTTTTAAGGCCCAATGTACAGACTTGACCCTGTATTTGAAAAACACAAACAATTATTTTTATCCATTGATGTGTTGTTATTAAAACCAATATACATTTACAATTTTCATACCTATTAGTTGTTGTGTTTCCCATATGTATCACCTTATTTGTTTAGGCTTTAACAAATATTTGCTTGTGAGGAATCAACCATGTTTGTTTGACATAGTCAACAAATATTGGTCATGGTGAATAAGCAATTTCAAACTTCATAAGGCAGTCATCAAACTCTTGTTCAAAAGAACAATCCACCAGACTCCTCCATGCTTCCATGACATAATCTCATGCATTTTTTCATACCCATAAGAGTTTTACATTTTGTCTTCACATTCTTATCAATGTGAAACCGACACAACAAGTTAATTGCCTCAAGGAAAATAATTTTCACTGCATTCATCAATGTTAAATCTCTATCGCTAACAATAACTTGCGGGATTGCATAACGTCTCAGAAAAATACCTCGAAACCATTCTAGAGCCTAAACAACATTGTTTATACGTTATCATCCAAATAGGCAAATGCAGCTGAAAATGCTATTCCAGCAGGTGTCACACTAACAATGTCAAGTAAAGACAATTTGTATCTATTTGTTTTGTAGGTACTATATATGAGAAATATCAAATTACAGACATTGGTTAATTTCATCGCATCTGAATGACTGCAAAATATATCATGTACAACATCTTCATTTTTAAGTTTATGTCAATGAATATATTGATCACATTCAATAAGCTTCATTAGTTGTTGTGTTTTACTATTATTGTCTCTTATAGAAGAACGATATGCATATCTTGCATTGTATACTTGCTTCATTGTTTTATAATTGTTGACATTGTACTCCTTCAAAGTGAGAAGAATATTATCTGGTTTGACCATTGACTTTGTCATATCACCAATAGTAATATTTTCATCCTTAGTTAGTTGACAAACACATGGATGTCTAAAGAATGACTTAGCCAATGCATGATTATGATTCCCACATATTAATTTCATCATTCATTCTTCACCTCCTAACACTAGTTTCGCTCGCAGCTTAAAGGGACACCCACATTTTCTACTATCAGTCACTGTTCATACTAAATCTTTCTTGTATGTCTTATATTTTTCACTTTTCTCACAACCAATTAAAACACATGAGATCCTTCCTATCTTTTCAATATCTGTGTTTGGCCTCATTATTACCGCCACAAAACCAATATCATAAGCAATAGACCATTGACTTTGTCGTATCACCAGTAATAATCTTCTCATCCTTAGTTAGTCAACCAACACATAGATGTCCAAAGAATGACTTAGCCAATGCATGATTATGACTCCCACATATTAATTTCACCATCCACTCTTCACCTCCTAACACTGGTTTCGCTCGCAACTTAAAGAGACACCCACATTTTCTACTATTAGTTCATACTAAACCTTTCTTGTATGTCCTATATTTTTCACTTTTATCACAACCAATTAAAACACATGAGAACCTTCCTATCTTTCCAATATCTGTGTTTGGCCTCATTATTACCGTCACAAAATCAATATCATAAGTAATAGACCATTGACTTTGTCGTATCACCAATAATAATCTTCTCATCCTTAGTTAGTCGACCAACACATAGATGTCCAAAGAATGACTTGGTCAATGCATGATTATGACTCCCACATATTAATTTCACCATCCACTCTTCACCTCCTAACACTGGTTTCACTCGCAGCTTAAAGGAACACTCACATTTTCTACTGTCAATCATTGTTCATACTAAATCTTTATTGTATGTCCTATATTTTCCATTTTTCTCACAACTAATTAAAACATTTGAGATCCTTCCTATCTTTCCAATATTTGTGTTTGGCCTCATTATTACCGCCACAAAACCAATATCATATGCAATAGAGCGAGTCCAATCCAAAACGTCATCACGGGTAGCAAAAACCTACAAAATGGATAATACATGTTTAGTCTTAAAGGGACATTCCTTTACTTTAACAAAATACAAAATCATATCAATACTCGAGAAGTATTGAAAGTAGTTAATATTTTCAAACACACCAGATTGCTCTCCATTATCTTCATTCATATTAACTTCTTCAGACATTATACGGTCATATATCTATTGATGTTCGTCCATCTTAACAAAACATTTTAAAAAAATTGAATGACAAACTAACGACACCTAAGAACACTATACATAATAATAATTATTTACAAATAAATTTATTCATTAAAAAACTTTTATGTTGAAATTTATTTTAAAATTTCCTACAGAAGATAAGTATGTCGATATATCAATTAATATGTTTTTTAATACCTACTATCACACAATTTTTTTATTGCATATACTAATATATTGCATTAAAATTGATAAGCATATATATGAAAATTTATATCTAATTTTTCATATTTTATAGACTTACATAAATTACTTAATATAATAATATTTGCATAAATATATTAAAAAATATAACTAAATTTATAAAGAAAAACATTAAAAATATTTTTTTTATAAAAAAAATTAGGTTATACAGATTGTTAATCCATATGATTCTTACGAATTGTCAATCCGCATCAAACTTATAGTTTGTTAATCCGTATGAATCATACAGATTGCTAATTCATATGAAACTTACGAATTGTTAACCCATAAGTTTTATACAGATTGTCAATCCATCAGTTTCATACGGATTATCAATTCGTATGTTTATTACGGATTCGCACAAATCCAACTTCAAGTTGTAGACAAAAAAAATTTATCTCCTTCGTCGTTGTACCGCAACACCCACCACAACAATAACCACGAACTGCGAACGAACCACCGCGATAATGCACATCCACCAAACCAACCACAACAACAAAGTAGGAGCTCACCCAAAAGAGAGAATGGTATTTGAAGAAAAAAACACAACGAACCAGAAGAAGAAGAAGAAGAAATAAACAGGGATAAGGTTTAAATTTTAAAAATTACACTGGGTGTAAAAGAATTTTTGTTGGGTGTATGAAGAAAAATCCTTTGACCTATTTTCTTTTATTTTTTATTAGTAAATATTAATAGTTATTTTGTTATTCATTTTGTCTCTAATTACAAGACCTACTCATTTAATTCATCATGATTAAAAAAAATATTAATGTAATTAATAACAATAAATTTATCTTAAATTTATAATTTTTTTATTTAATATTATTATTATCATTAATACTCATTTGTCTTTTAATTGTTTGTTAATAGATTTCTTCTTCTTTTATTTAAGAATATTTGTAGTCTAAAATTAACTAATATAAACAAATATTATAAATTAAATCTCATAAAATAAAATAAACATAGTTTCAAAGTTAAATCTTATAAATAAACATAAAAATAATAATTTTTTTATAGCATAAAATGAATTAAACTCATGTCATTTCTCTTTTTTCCCTCCTTCTATCAAAAAACCAACTAATCTTCTATCTTGATGCTTCTACCTAATTTATTTCAGGGAATAAAAAAACTTTTCTGTGGACCCCACTGAAATATTTCTTAGCTCCTTTGCTGTGAAATATGAAAATGCTCGAGAAAGAGGCAAAGCCACAAAGGCAAGGGGGGATTTTATCAAAATAATCATAAAAAAAATATTACTCAAAAACTCACTTCCTAAGTTATTTATTAATCCCCTTCAAAAAAAATATTTATTAATCTACTCATCTTTTTAATAAAGATGATAAATCAGTTTTCGAAAAGACATTTTTTTTTGTATTTTTAATTAGCAAACACGTTAATTAATTTATGCAAAATTATTAAGGAAAATGGGTAATTTGTTATTGGCAAAGCGAATTTTCCAACTGCATATATATTTTTTTTTCCTGTGGTGATTTGTGAATGTGATATGTTATGGAGGTGGGATAGAACTTTGTCACAAGGAGGGTCTGAGCAAGACTGTGTCTCTGGCATTTCAGTGACAGATTGGGTTACCTCTGTTGCCAATATTTTGAAAGAGCAACTTCATATACATGGGAGAGTTCCTCTCATGGATAAGGTGTGTCAATCCCTTGTTTAATTTTATTTTCTTCAGCATCTTTTATCTTGTTTATATATTACTACCTTGAACAGCATCGCAGTTCATCTATGTCTATATATGTTCTGCATTTTGCGTTCTTAAATGAGATTGACCCAAGTGTTTATAAATTTCATTTATTTTTTATTTATATCTAATTATATACGTACATTAAACTACAATAATATCTGAAACTGTTGCTATTTGCTAATGAATTTTTTTTCCTCTAGGTCACATATATTTTTCATGATTGGTAATCTTGTTTAACCTGACTTTTGGTGAGGAGATTACAGTAGGAATGACATAGTTGGCAACATATATAACATTATAGTAGGACATTAAATCAGTTTTATTTTAGTTTAAAATGTTAATTATTTAAATTTTAAAAGAAAAATAAAAAGTTCATATTTATAAAAAGAAAATTAAAATCCTTGCGAGATTAGTTTATTTAGGCAAATGCATTTCAGGAATTTTGTATACCTAAAGTACAAATATTTTCCATTTTTTTATTCATAAAAAATACACGAATATATTAATTAAGGTGATTAGAATAAATATGATTTTCATAATTTAAAATTTGAAATTTATAATACAAATATACATTCTGATTCAAAATTATAGCATAATCAAATTAAAAAGTCTCGCATTATATTAGTTTTACAAAAAGAAAAATATTTTATCGACTCACTTAAAAATAATTGTGTATATATTGTTGTTATCGATTTGATTGTACAACATCCTCCTACACTGAGAAGGGAGAAGAATGAATGAACATATTCACTTCGAAGTTCATTTTCTTGCATTAGTATACACAAATAGACAACATTCTACGCCTTATAAATTTGACACTAACTCTGTAATACATCATTGTCTTTTGGTTTGGGAACGAGACGGCTATTAATTAATTGATTAAATATAGGTAATATTTGGTCAGGCCACCGGATAAAAATTATTAATTATTGAAATATTCAATTCAGCTCTCAACTACTTTTTTTGTTTTTGGTTAGAAACTAATTAATTAGATTGACGCACAATATTTTCAAATCTATGTATGTCCTCCTACGAATTTTAGGTCAAACACTGTCCCTGAACGCTTCGAGACCACTCAATTTCTGGTCATTAACGCCAAGTTTCAACTATTTCCTCTATGGCACTGCTCCAATTTTTTCTACTTTTATCTCACAGCCCCATGTCTATATAATTTTGACGAACAAATTCGTATATTTCCTTACTACTACCTCCAAATTATAGACGATCATTAATTCCTTTGGTTATAAACAGATAGATTTAAGATGCAAATAGCTCATGTAATCATGATTAATTTGAAGTCTGGGTTAGAATAGACACAGAAGTTAATTTAGTTTTTGCACAGATATATTGATTTGGAAATAACTATGAAAACAGCTAGCTAGAAAAACTGAGGGAGCGATTAAAAAAAATCTACAAAGTGCATTAAAGCTTGGAAGTCAACAGGAACATTGGAAGTGTGACCTATGCAACCAGTAAAATCCTCTATTGGGTTTTCAACCACGGTGCTACTCTTGTCCATTTTGGGAGCAGCAAAAGCTGCTGATACGGGGTTCCTAGTTAGCTGCTGCACGAGACTCATAAATTCTTCAGGCCTGACGTGAATGACCTTGGGAGATTTCAAATGCACTATAACTGGGGAATGATGTGAGAGGTGCTGCTTCTGCTTCTTATTGATCTTTGTGGAGTTTCTGTTAATCATTAGAGAAGCAGGCTTTGGACCCTGCAACTGCTTTTGTCTGCTTGTTGCTTGGGAATTCATATCTTACTGTATGTAAAGAAGATGTTGAATTGCTGATAAGGCTTGAGCTTTAGAATTTGAGAAGTGGTGTAGGCTTATCGGTGGTACATCAAGTATATATAGTATGACTATATGAATGAGTAATGGTGCGTGTTGGTTGAAAGTAGACAATCGTCAAAACTCAAACGCCATGGTCTAGTCTGAATTGGTAGACTTTGCAATCTGCATTTATAATAATACAGATGTATTTGATTTTTTTTTTTTTTTTGTGCTTTTGGACTTTAGATACCAACATGGGGAAATTTGCTACTTTTATAGAATATTTTCCGGCTGTCATGTCTGACTTGCTACAAATCGTGTTAAAAGTCGAGGTTTGGACCAGAATTTGCTGACAAAGATCACCACGGTCAAAGTCTTCCTATAATATATAGGGAGACACTTTTTTATTATTATTATTTATTTGCCGGCTGTAAGCTAGTACTGGGATTAATGTGGCAGTTAATTCAAATGCTAAGAAATGACCGTTCAAAAAGCGCTGTTTCCCATTGAATGCATGTCAACGTTTATATTAAGTTCAATGTTTTTTTTTAAAATAAGAAATAATATAAATAGCTTGGGTATTTTTTTATACATAAGAAATTAAAGCAGAAAAAAAAAACTAGATCCTAATATGAATAACTCCCATTGCAGTAACAATGGCGTAAATAATTATTTTACTTGATCATACTTATGCAAGTTTTTTATACATCAGAAGTGCATGAATAATTCTCATTACGTCAGCAATCATAAGTGGAGTTATATCAGAAGGACAATGCATCCAAGAAAGAAAACTATCATCATGATTGAATCCATATTTAGCAGGTCAATCTGCATATAAATTAGCTTGGATCAATTTCCTTACAATGTATTTGGATGGAAAAATTAAAACATGTAAATATTTCAATAAGATATTAAAATGTTTTTCCATAATGTAATATGTTTGGACGAGATATTTTAGAAGTAATTAAAATACTGTCATTTTTTAAAAGCATTTTAATATATTAACTTAACAGCATTTTAAATTCTCACCAAAAATAAAGGAATTAAAATTTCTTAGAACACACCAGTTCTCTCTCCCTCTCTTAGCCACACTCCATAACTCTCTCTCAGCGATGTCACGAGCTATCATTTTTGACGTCGGAGTCCTCCTCCTCCACCGACACGCTTCCGCCGTTCGCCTCTAACGACACCTTGCAAAACTCACCGTTTCTCCACTCAAAAACTCCTCGCCTAGGGAAGGCACGTAGCAAGTGCTCACGCGCAGCATCGGGGGACTGGTCCACGCGCCTGCTCCACTTGGTCACGCTAGAGCAGGTGAAGCCGCCGCAGGCGAATAAGAGAGAGGGAATGAATGTGGAGTGTTTCGGATGCAAATGCCTTCACTGTGGCACGGAGAAGACGCCGCAGTGGCGAACGGGATCAATGAGACCGAAAACTCTATGCAACATGTTCGACATGAGGTTCAAGTCCAGGAGGCTGGTGCCAGAATACTGCCCGACAGCGAGTCCAACGTTCATGTCAACGAAGCATTTGAATTCGCATCGAAAGGTTTTGGAGCTCAGGTGGCAGAAGGAGATGCAACGATAACAACATCACCCGTCGTTGATGAGTCAAAGTTCAATTTTCGGTGTATTCAACGGTGGCGATGAATTCTCGATCCATCATCATCATCACCACCTCCATTTAAATTAAAAATCTGAGTTACATGTCATCATTATCATCTTTGAAATTTTGAATTATAACATTAAAAAATTATTTTGATTATTTAATTATTAAATATAAGTAATTTTAATAAATATTTAAAAAAAAATTTGAATTTCATTCAAATTGAATTACTTTATCTAAATAAGAAAACTAAAAGACAAGTAATTGAATTGCTTCATCCAAACAAAATATTTATAAAATGAAAGAAATTTAAATCAAGATAATTAAAATGTTATGCATTTAAATTTTTTAGAAATTTTTAAATCTGTCATCCAAACTAGAGTATATTGCGAACGGACGTTCCAGTCAAAGGCTAACAAGTCTCGAATCTTCCTAATCAATGGGAGGTAAGGATGGCAAGCCTCTAAACCGTTGTTGACCAACTCCAAGGCCATCTTCAAATTAGTTTCACAAACAATAACTTTGTGACCGTAGTTTCCAAGCCTTTTGAAGACCATGAAGCATTGCAAAAAGCTAAGTTTCACAAACAATAGCTTGGGTATTGATTTTACCCATGAATTCCCTAAAAAGTCACCTCTTGCATATAACTTTTTTTTGGGTTCATATCTTGTGTGCACTGACTAAACAAAAAATTGATGAATTCACAACTCACATACCTAATTAATAAATTAAAAGGATCTTTAATCACTAGTTTTAGTTAAAGAAATCAAAGAAAAAATATTTTATTGAAAATTATGTGAGAGCGTATTTTAAAATCATAGGAGATTGTATTTTTTTTACACCACAATAAAACTTTTCCCTTTGACTTTCTTAATTAGTTTCCTAAAAACATTTGTTTGCATTAGTCTTAACTAAATCACAACCCAAAAATCTCATTAGAGAAAATTGCAACTTGCATAGGTTTGAATTAGCAAAATCTTAGTAATCTGTTTAATTATAGACTCACGCAGATTGTTTTGCATTAAGTTAAACACATAAGCAGGTTTGGTCTACTTGTTTGCAATTAATTAATTACAGACCAATTGCTATACCCATATAAATGAAAAATATATTGTTAAGAATACAACGGTTTTTAAACTAGGAACAATCAATAAATATTGTAGTTTGTGGAGCAATCTATTGACCCACTTATTCATTATTTATGTTTAAATAAAAACAAGCGTTTTGAAAATAAATGAATAAGTATCCTATATATATATATGAGCCTATTAAATGAAAAAACTCGTTTAAATACATATTTATACAAACTGATCTATCTAAGTAGGATTATAGAGAGCAGTGCAAATCAAGTTGATCAATTCACATATATGTACGTCTCACCTCTAATTGATAATGCTTATTTAAAGACTAAATTGATGTTTTGGTTTTAACAAAAAATCCACCGTATTGGCAGCTGTATATAGCTTAGCTATCGACTTTCTCACAGTGTCAATTTCATCTTTGCAAACTAAGAACCATATATAAACTACATATGCATAGCCTTTTCAAATCAACTAGCGTGTCTGTTTGCAAAAAATAAAATGAAACAGGCTACGTGGATGATGAGGTCTACTATATATGCCTTTTTCGCTTGATATATGGGTTCTCCTCCGGTTCTCTTGCAGTTGCATGTCGCACATCATAGCTTGTGGATGTGTATATTGTTTTTTAGTGTTATGATAAGTCAATAATATATATTAATGAGACTGCGAGAACTCACATCAATAGTCTGTTTAGCTTGCCAAGAATATCAATGATTTCACTATGGAAGGGGGGAATTTGGAGTGGTTTCGTACTTTGGGTGAAGCTACTTAAATTGTTGATGAGTTGGCCAATTATGTTTGTTTTTTAGAGCTTAATTACATGAAAGTTTTTGAGTTTCTTCGATCTATTTTATTTCTAATACATTTTGATAGATTTAACTTTTATAGTGTTTTCTAGTTAGTCTTAATATTGGTGCTCAGGGGAAATATAAGATTAATTCAAGGATGTTAGAGGGAGAAAGGAAGAGAGATTGTAAATTTGAATATTTTTTTTATTAACATTTATAATAAAATTAATAAATTAATATTTGTTGAAAAAAAATATTGATGTTTGGGAGTTAAGAATTATAAGATTAATTTGATAGTTGAAAATAAATTTATATAAGGATCGAAGAGAAGAGGAAGAAAAAAGTTATGGATTCAATTTTTTCACTATTCTGCCAAAAAAAATTGTGTATTTTGATATTTAACCAAATATCTTCTCAAGATCTTGCAACCTAAGGATTCATTTCATAAGGTATCTGCACTTTACGTAAGACATGCTTTAAATCCTCTCAAATAACCGAAAATGTTGTTCACTAATTTAACATGCAATAAATTTCATAAAAATACAGAAAAAAATAGAAAGAATGAGGAAAAATACCAATTAGGGAAAATAAACAAGATATATGATTTATACTCGCAATAAACAATCATACATGATTAAAAGACAACATTAAAGCAAATAATTTCTAAATAAATAAAAAATGCACATATCCCGAATAGTACTCTTTTCGAACTCCAAAGTTGAGAGTATAAATCAGACTAACCCATCGAGTCGATCAATTTTACCCACTCTATTTGATAATCTCAATATGAGAAATGTCTGCAACACATACATTCTTTCTTTTTTTATATAGTTTTGTAATTGTTAATAAATTTTAATCAATAATAAAACATGTTAAAGAAAATATTATTAATATTCCTCTCTTAATATAATGTCGTGCATCACACAAATTATTTTAAGGGTAGCTGCTGAAACGAAGAAATGTGGGAAAGGCTAAAAAGTGGGGAAAAAACAGAGAGAGAGATTGAATGAATAAACGTGATGATAAGTGAAAAAAAATGGAGGAACAAGGGCCATACAAAAGCCACGTGTCATGGCAATGCGGTGACAGCTCTGAGGTGTCCACAGTGAATTGTGGGCAACACACTCAGCATTTTGGTTTTGACGTATTAAGTATTAAAGATAATATATAATAATAATTTTGTATTTTGAATAATTAAACGATAAGTGAGTGGACGTAATTCATACACAGTGTGTGTGAGTAACCATCACGTCCTTGTCACGTGAGATTCCCTTCCACTAAGGGCACCGCCCCCATCCCTTGAAAGTTGTTATGAACAGTGGTCGATCAGTAGTGTAGTGACTAGTGATATAAAGGGAGAGGAACCTTGGATCGTTATGTATTCTATTTCTTTGAATTCCATCCTTATCATGACTTGTATAATTGACAAATGTTGACCCAATTAATTAAATTGCGATGATTGTACAAAAAATTTGAGATAAAGACACGGTATATAATGTTTTTTTAGTAGTTGCACTTTATTTTATTAATAAATATAATTTTTATCTATCAAAATTAATTTCTTAATGTAGATACTATATATATATATATATATATCAACAACATATATATACACATTAGTTTTTACAATAACAAATAAATATGTAGTTAAATTATGAGGTCTATATATATGCGTAGTGAGATCTCGAAGATTTTTTTTTTTTTTTATGCTTGTATCACTCCTGATATTCATTAAGGTCAAGGTCATTAATTTGCAAGTATATATATAGTTCATGAAGTTTGATATAGAGTTCAATAATTTATAATGATATTTAAATAATAAAAAATGGTTACCCTATGCATAACGAATGATTGAAGTACAAGCATTGAAGGGGCTTCTAATAATATTTCCTGCATCACATCAAAATAATAGAACTTGAGAATTATTTGATTGAACGTTCATTTATGAAGCACATAGTTTACAATGTGTATATTAATTTGAACTCCATTTAATTAATTTTTGCATTCCCAGAGATGTATGTAATATTGCTCGGAAGATAAAGGCATGTTGCATGTTACGTGCAAATGCAAACTATTTGGAATATAATATTTTTATTATTATCAGTATTTGGAATATAATACTAGATACAGATTATAAGATAAAGGGATTAAATGCCTTTATGCAGATTTGGAGTAGAGTAATACGTGGCGAGATGTTGTAAAAGGAAGGCGACCAACCATGGACAGGAAAAAGATACATAGACAGCTGCTTATCGTTAGGAAGCACCAAACAATTAAAACCTTTTGGGCCACATCTTTCTCTGCACAGCTATTCACTGCATGAGAATGACCTGTGTTTTTTCAACGTAGAAACCGTGTACTCTTCACCAAATTCCTAGCCATAGATAACGAAAGCCACTGCGAATTATATGCAGTCAAACATATATTATGATTTATGATCTTTATCTTTATTCTTTAGTATAAATAAAAAAGATCAACATTGATCGGTATATGTCCTTTGGCATTGTAATTAAACAATTTAATTAATTATTCGGCAGAATATATCTGCAACTTTCAATATATATATATTCTCGACCCAAAACTTATTTACCGGGAATATGAGTAATTATGTATGTCTGCTATATCTCGATTATTTCAACACCATAAATATTTATAGAAACAACTAAATAATAGCAGATTATCAATCAAGTTAATTACATGTAGTGTAGCCTATTGAAATGAAACTATCTTTGTGAGTCTTGTGAGGTAAGAATTAGAATTTGGAATTAGTGTATTAGGTGGCCCATGCATTCCTCCGCTTGTAATTTCAAATTGACGTGTCAAGAAATTTGTACAAATTATATACCTACTTTATATGTACCTAAGCTAGTTTCAAAGAAATTTCGAGACACCTATCTAGAACAATAATATTCACAAGTTAATTTTTTTTAAAGGATATATATTCACAAGTTAATTGAACTTAGATGATGAGGGAAATAAAGGACAGACAGAACGACCAGGACCATATACCTGACAGCTTTGCATTAATCATTTTATCCATAATAGTAGTACTATTTTTAATAATCAAATTAAGGGTTATATTTTTTTTTGGTAGAAGGGTCATTATAAATTTACATTACGTTATTTTCCATCTTATTTATGTTCATATTTTTTTTCTTCTTATTTTGTCTATTTCCTTTCCTTCACATCAGTTAATTACCATATTAATTAATTATATCACTTGTTATGATCTCAAGTTTACTGTCATGTTTCCGTAATAGATGTATTATTCATTTAGGTGCATGTTCTCGGTGTCATAATTTCATTCTTATAAAGATGAGTTTAATAGATTGAAAGAAGATAATGTTTATGAATGATTCTTAATTAATGTTAATTCTTAAATGATATAAGATTTTATGTCAATCTGAACATCATTTTTTTTTCATCTCTCTTTTCCTTCTATTCAATTAACTCCAAAATTGATACACGATGATTATTTTTCTTAGATTAAACCAAATCTCACGTACATATAGTAAATTAACGTACAAAAAACAATGGATATATGTGCTCTCATTGAGAGGGAAAAAGTACACCTTTTTTTCGTAAGCAAAATTCCAAAACTCTGGCTTCCCTTTTGTGCAGGTAATCTAGATGGGATGCATGCAAGAAGGACCTTTTAAGCTTGCACACATGCAGAGGCCCCCCTCCAACCCCAACACAACTCCATTATTCAAACTACATAGCATTTGTTCATATTAGGTGTACTTGATTAGCATCCTCATATAAGGTTAAACCTTCATTAATATATACCAAAATCGTTAGGCTTGTCCTTGACGTGCATGACATCAAAATTCCAACCAGTTGACACACATCCTCAAGGTGTCCAAACTCTCAGAATTTCATGGAAAATGAGAAAAAAAACTATTCATGTCCAATACGTGTACGGCAAACATGGCGGGGCTCGGCGTGCATTTGGTGCAAGGTCAAAGGTGTCTTAAACGATATAAACATATATACGTACTATGACGCCACCCCCACGCAATATATTTTATAACATGCAAATTTTATAATTTAGAATAATAATAGACAAAAATTAAGAAGAAAGAAAGATGTCAGATAAGTAGTGCATGTTATAAGAGATATATACACAGAAAATATACTATAATTAAAAGTGTTGTACTAAAAACTTATTGTACTTCTAGGATTATCATATTACAATATTACACGTGTCACAAGTGTAGTATGTACTTGATTATTTTATTTTTTAAAATAAGGAGTACTAAAATTCATCATTAATGCTGAAAATGAGTAAAGTCTGCTGCAAGGTCAAGAAGAACCCAGTTGGGGGAGGCTCTCCCCGCCAGCTACAATGACAAAATTGACAAGCTGAAGAACCTAATTAAAATACGAGTAGATTGGCCATTTGGCCGTGCGCGATTGACAACTGAAAAAGGTACAAAATGAAATTTGAGTATTTATTAGGGAAAGACAATTTGCTTTTTTTTCTTCTTCATAGGAATTCCTTAATTATTAATAAAAGAGAATTAAGGCTATGCTTAAATGAAAATTAGGAACACGCTTTAAAGAATTCTAATGCACATGCATTCTTAAAATCAGTTAGCTCTTTAACTTCCAAGTAAGTGTTTCAATTGCTTTTTTCAAGCACAACTTTTTTAACTCTCTGAACTGATGTCTAAACATCCAGTAAGAGGATAGCTCTGCATATTGAGTGACTTTGTTCTTTCTTCATAGCTTGAAAAGGTTCCTCCGCGCGAGTCCACCTCAAAAACATAATTTTCCAGACCCCATTCTACTGCTCGATCTCTTCATAGCTTGAATTCTTCCATTATTCTAGCGTCTTCTCAAGTTTCAGTGAAGAGGGAAGCCCCTGCTTGAAAAATTCCATGAGGGTCTTTTATTTATATAATTCTCTATTATCCTACTTGTAATTAATAATAATGTAATAAAAAGGCGAGACTAAACGCGTACCAACACGAATTGTGTGTACTGTGTACCATATCACGTGCCTAGTAACTTTTATGGCCATACCATAACCCGTTGCAATTCTCCTGATCAACCAGCATCAACGACCCTGAGGACAACTGGAGTACATAATTAGCCTAATTAGCTTATCACAGATATGCAATAATTATAAGAGCAGGTGATATTAGCTAGGAAATAGAAGGGTAGTTTAGTACTTTCGTTCCTGGCTCTTAGTACTGACCGTTATAAAAAGGGTGAACGCTCCACAATCCACATGTTTGGTATAGGCTATAAGTTGGATAACTACGGTCTAGAACTATTCCATTCTCATATAATCCCGCAAATTCCTTCTGATCCTTCTTTGCTGGTTACTCCTTTTTCATAGGAAGAAAAAAACTTACGGTAAGATAAAAAAAGCCTGCAAAAATCTTCTCATATCATCCTTCTACAGTTTAATTATTTGATTAGCTTAATTATCATAGGAAACAATCTTCTCATATCATCATTTATAGTTTAATTATCTAATTAGTTTATCATGGCAAACAATCTTCTCCTACTACTGATGGGAGTACCAAACGAAGAATCTCTGATCTCTCTCACTCGTAATTTCACAAACGTACGGTATATCTTTGCTCTAAACTAGTTGTAGCCAGCCTCGGTGTTATCCTTATGTCTTCTTCATCTTTCTCCGTCTTTAAATTTGTAGCAACATTTATAGATCGTAATAAAGGTGCAGTTTAATGTATTATTAATAAGTAAATTCATTCATTTTGTTGTTTGTTTGGGTATAATTAAGACATGTGTAAAATGTTAGTTTAATTTTATTCTATTTTTTTGATGAATACAGTGGTGGTGGTGGTGACTGGGGAGCATGGAAAATGCAAGTACGTCGTCTAGCTTAGCGAGAACGAAATCGGATCAGCTAGCAGTGGAGACGGTGGCAACGACAGCTGAGAAGTCGCCACCGTCGGCGGAGGGCGGTGGAGCCCTGTCAAGGAAATCGAGCTGGAGGATGACGGCGGCGCCATCGCCGGGTGGCGGCGGTGGTGGGAGAAACACATACATAAGGAAGGCAAGGAGCGCTCAGTTGAAGGTTGAGGTGGACGAGGTTGGCAGCGGCGTGGCTCTTAGCCGAGCTTCCAGCGCCAGCTTGGGCCTCTCATTCTCCTTCACCGGCTTCACTCTCCCTCCTGATGAAATCGCCGATTCCAAACCATTCAGCGACGATGATATCCGTAAGTAAATTCACACACTCATAACTCTTAATTAGCATCTTTTATTTTCTTTTTTGTATTGACATAATGCTAATTTAGCCGTCAGTAGCTCCTCACTAAAATTAATTAATTAAATTTTGTTATGACTTATTAAAATATAATCTAATAATTAATAATTAGCGATATATTTATTTTTCTTACTTAGAGGGAAGTTTTGCCATATCTTCAGCTAGCCTATGAGGTGAATGGCTTACATGATCATACGCTTTCTAAAATGTTCACGAGTTTAATTTGATATGGTACGTTTTGTTTGAGATTATAATTAATTTCCGTCCTTTAAAGAACAGACGGTTAGGAATGCTCAAAAACTTGTCTTGCTTTTGTGTCGTTACGGGTAGTTAACCACAAAAATATATATTGGGATTAAGGCTTGCTATATTGATGATAAGAACAATGTGATCCCCAGCAGTTTACAATAACCCCACCACTAAAAATTGTTAAATTTAATTATATAAGATAAATTTATCATTTAAAATAATTAATCAAAGGTCCAAATTGATTCCCAATCCACTGATTATTATAACACTTCAGATATGTGGGTGATTAGTTGTTTTTCTTTTCTAAAAATGACAACACGTGTGCATCCAGAATTAAAAGAGTAACCTTTGTGTGATGAAGAAAAAAATGAAGCAATATTGCTTTTCCATTTGATTCTCAATATTTTTATTTTTTAAAATTACAAACTTATATTTTTTTATACAAATAAATGAAGAATTTAATTTTGATGTATCGTTAGTATATATTTTTACTTTTTAATTATTGACAACATACTTAATAAGTTTGGCCACGTTAATAGCTATGAGATAATAAATTCGTTAATAATTACATGGAATTAATACTAAACTCACTAAAGACAAGTGCAATTTTTTTATTAACAATAATTATATATAAATTTATTGCAAATTTGACAATATATCACTAAATATGAATATAATTTTTATACTATCAAGCACTAACAATAAGCTAAAACTAATTATAGAAAAATTCATAAAAAATAATTTAACAGCTGGTTCAAGCGTATACATTAGATTGAATAATAGAAAAATAAGAAGGAAAAAATAAACAATGCGATAGCTAAGAAAAAGATATATAAAAGGAAAGGATGCAGAAATATCAACCAATTTTTTTTAATTAAATTGATAAAAAAAAAGCCATATAAAAGTAAAAACTTAAAACAGACACAGGAAAGACAGTTAGTTTGACTTATTCATAATTTGGCGGGGCATTGGTAGTTTGGTACTACGGAAGCGATGTGAAGCTAATTGGTCCATCCCAATGATTAAAAGAACAAAGAAGAACGCTTTCTTTTTGTCTCAAAGACGTAACTAACACAATATAAACTTCGCATTTCAACTTAAATTTCCACACAATCAAGCTCAAGAACCTGCTTTTATACTAACATTTTTCCCTTGATAGCCAAGAGATTTGATTAATTTAACCAAAAACCTAGTGAAAGATTCAATAATGGGTTTAAAACATAATCCAAATTAATCGATTCTGTTTTAGAACAGAGTTTTGATGTTTGCAATATGATATATTAGTTTTGCATATATATTTATTGATCCAAAAATAAAAATAAAATAGTACACGTTTAAATGTATGCATTATTATAGATCATTTATAAAAACAAAAACAAAAATTAATGTAAAAGAGTAATAAACAAATAATATAAAACATCCATGTCGTACTGTCGTAGTCTCATAAAGTTTAACTGGATCTATAATATTTGCATGTAAGTTCTGGTTAAAACTTAAAAGGCTCAACACCCATAGAACATGTGCATTTCTTTCTTCTTTTTCCTATCGAATTCTTAATTTTATGCTTAGTAAAATATATATATATATATATATATATATATATATATATATATATATATATATATATATATATATATATATATATCGTAAAATTGAACCTCTCTTGACTTGTATCCTGGCAGTGTCGTGTCTTATTAGACTCACCTGTTTTCGGTTACGTGGAGGTGTCTTAGTCGGGTCCAAACCAACTAACAACCTCTCAGCGCAAACTCGTGAATAACGGTCCAGATAACAAGTGACTCACAGAGTCACATTTACTGTGCTTGTCATCATCTCCGATACTGATTTTTGGAGAGAAATCTTAGTTTCATCTGATTTTCCTAAGATTCATTCCACGTAGGGATCTGATTTTTTTTTTTTTTATAAAAACCATGATCGACACTATTTTTCAAAAAATAAAATTATATATATATATATATATATATTTCCAACGTGTAAATAGTTTCTTTTTTATTTTTATCATGCAAAATAGTTTCTATTTCTATTTTTATCAAGCATGATAGTTTTTTGCCCTTTTTTTTATGGTTACTATAGCTTGACATGATTTATTTTAATTATTAATAAATTTTGTATTTTCGTTATAAATTTTTTGAAATTTAAAAATATATAATTATTTATTTTTTATTATTTTAAAATAATTTATAAATAAATATTACAAGATGGATCCCTCCTGGAATCTATAAAAAATGATTTAAGATCTCAAAATAAGATTTATTATTGAAATAAAAAATTTAAGACATCAGACTAATATAACACTACGGGATCCACAGAAAATATGATTAAAAATCCAAAATATGATCTCTTATAAACCACTTGTATTTGTGCCTAGTTATGGTCCCCCTATCATCACACATTCACACCTACATAGTAACGTGGTTCTAATTAATTACGATAATTATCATTTCATTTCATGCATGCTCTGTGTACGTCTATTTCTCCCTAGACTGCATTCACGTCACTATTTTATTTCTTTGATCATGACTTATGCTCAAACTAAAATTCTAGAAAATGGGTAACATTTGTTTAAGAAGCATTAATGATATGTTACACTCTTGTAGTCTTGTATGAAAACAATATTTTTAACTTAGTATACTAATGGCATGCTTAATTAGTTTCACCTTTAACATATGATTTTTCATTTCGAAATGCTAGTAATTATTATAGCTTTCATATTTAACATATGATTTTTTATTTGTCAACATGTTTCCAAATATGCTATAAACCAATATATTCTTAATATTTTTTTTTATCAAACCAATGGATTGAAATTTGATTTTTGTTTGTGTAATAATGACATTAACGAAGTATAATCTTATACAAATTATTTAAACTCTCTTACCATTAGGTTGATTCTACTAGCTGGATTGATATTAATTTGATTGGTTTAGGTTTCTCTGTATTAAAATAAAATAAAATATATTTTAAAATTCTGATATGCATCTAAATTATTTAAATAACAAAATTGAATATTACAATCCAATGTAAATATTTTACCACAAACTGACACTTTCATTCACTACTTTTGTATTTTTTCGAACTTGTTGACTATCTTGTGCCCATCTTTATCTTTATAACTAACAATGCGGGGGATATGACTCATCTTTATCTTGGTCCCCATAATTCCCCAACTACAACTAGCTAGGTTGTACCTGGACCCAGTCTTCCTTTTTTGTGGGAGAGCATGTTGTCTCATTCTTGGGCCCCTTCATTAAATTTCGGCTTGATTTTTATTCACCAC
Source organism: Glycine max (assembly GCF_000004515.6). Lineage (NCBI taxonomy): Eukaryota > Viridiplantae > Streptophyta > Magnoliopsida > Fabales > Fabaceae > Glycine > Glycine max. The sequence goes on along the minus strand of NC_016090.4, from coordinate 42,454,300 downwards.
TGCGTCGAATTAGCTTGACTTACTTTATCAAGTGTCACAATTAGTGAGTGCTCTATATCAACTTTTGTCCTGTATGCCTTAACTATATGGAATCATGCAGTACACATGATATATATATGATCCCTTTGAAACTTCAAGCATCATGTGCACAGTTTGAAAAATCAACTTCACTTATATTACCGTGTGTTTGTTTGAGCAACCCATACTCATGAGTCATGAACATGCATTTTCTAATTTATAGTAAAATACTGCAATATATGAAGCTACTTATTAATTAACTGCCTGGTGCTCTTGCATGAAGGCCATTCTTTTTCCCTCCTAGTGAATGAATTGTATAAAAAGGGTTACTATGTATATTGCAGCGGAGGATATTGAAGCTGGAACTCCTAAGCCAAAGTTTCAGACGGAACCTACTCTGCCAATATATCTAAAGGTAATATATATACATTTTATGTATCAAAAATTAACTATGCTCCTCTTCATTCCCTGCCTGCACCTACCTCTGCCAGTACTGTTCAAACCTTCAATAGAGCTTGAGTTTGATTTAGTGCTATATATGTATTTGGGCAGGCAACGATGAAGCTTCATTTAGCGATCAACGCCGCCAATAGAACATGTTACATGGCTATCAATATAGCATGGTCAGGTTCAGTCTTGTACAAAGTTTCATTTCATGTGATGTCAATGTACAAGACTACCCCATAAATGATTAGTAATACAGTAGATACAAGTACAACATATGCCTAACTTGGTACTAAAATTTTCTGAATTTTTCTTTTTTGATGCCTCCGACAGGGCATCAACACATTAGTTTTATTTCTCAAACGCTTGAAAGACCTAGGTTCAAGATTGGAACCTTTCTGGCTTCGAGGATTTAGCTATATGTGAGGCTTAATAACATGGTTTGGCTGAGAAAAAAAGGGTATGAGTATGACTAGTTAGACAAAATCTTTTAGAAAAAAAAAATGCCTTCGTGCATTGAGTTTACTTTTGTGCTTTATTTTAAGTTATATGTGTGTTTGTGATGGATCCCGCTGATTGAGATAAATTCTTATTCTGCAGTTCACAGATGTAACCTACAAGTTAGTGATGAAAGGCATAACTACAACTAAGGAGAAGGATATCTTGAAGGGGATCACTGGTTCTGTAAATCCTGGGGAAGTTTTAGCATTGATGGGTCCTTCAGGAAGTGGAAAGACATCTTTGTTAAATCTGCTAGGAGGAAGGTTGATTCAATGCACAATTGGTGGCTCTATCACTTACAATGATCAACCTTATTCCAAGTTCCTAAAGAGCAGGTAAAAATCCTACTAATAACTATCTGTACCTAAACTGGGAAGGTACTTAAAAGTTAAAATACATAGATTGAATTCTTAACAAGTCAAATATTATAAATGTAGCTGGAAAGCTCGCTGACTTTTATACGATCAAAGGTTTTTTAATCAAGAGTCAATCAGATGGAAATTGTGGTTATGGTAGCCCCACAATTTTGATGGTTAGAATTTTCTTTTATATCGATTTTGATGACAACTTTTTACATGGTCTGAGACAAATATAGAGGCCATCAGATAATAATAATAAAAAAAAAATCTAACTATCTGGTTTATACCATACTTACATGAAACATGCATTTGACAGGATTGGATTCGTGACACAAGATGATGTTCTGTTTCCTCACCTTACTGTAAAAGAAACATTGACTTATGCAGCCCTCCTAAGATTGCCAAATACATTAAGGAAAGAGCAAAAGGAAAAACGAGCTTTAGAAGTCATTGAAGAGCTGGGATTGGAGAGGTAAATGCTTCAATCCATGACAATAGTGTCTCAATCATTATGAGCAAAGTCATAATCATCTGTGAGCCCTTGTGAGTGATAAATTTTATATATTAATTATAAAAGCCAATCAGTATAATTCGGGTGTATGAAAACAGGTGCCAAGACACTATGATAGGAGGTTCCTATGTTCGAGGAATATCTGGTGGAGAGAGGAAGCGAGTTTGTATTGGCAATGAGATCATAATCAACCCTTCACTTCTGTTTCTTGATGAACCAACTTCTGGTTTGGATTCTACAACAGCCTTGAGGATAGTTCAGATGCTACAAGACATAGCAGAGGTATTTGCCCTCATTCTTCCCTTTGAGTTAAATGAACTAGCATCCAACCACCCCAATTTGAACTTACTAATGAATGTTATAGTTTGTTTTACAAACATTATATCAAAGAAAAAAGTCTTAGATCTCATTCAAATAACTCAGAAAGAATTAAACTTTCTAAATTTTACTCATTTAGGTTAGTAGTATTAAGATGATATATTGGCGCCCCTTAATTACAAACACCTATTTGACACCTCTTATTTCTCTCTTTTCTTATCACATTATATAACTCATCATACCTGCAACAATAATATATGGACAGTCCTCCATTACAAACACTCATTTTGATTCCCCTTATTTCTCTTCGTCTCTTTTTTTATTGTGTCATATCACTTATTATATCTACTGTTATTGAGTCTAGTTGACCATCTTTTTCTTGACAATAGAATCCTTAACAATTTGATTCTTGTAACATCACCGGTGATACAGTTAGTCATTAAACTCATGACATGGAAAGATGTTAGTCTAGACTATGGTTTGGTCCAATTTGAGTTTATCACTAACCTTTTAGTCTTATACCAGGCTGGTAAAACCGTAGTGACAACAATCCATCAACCGTCAAGCAGACTCTTTCATAAATTTGATAAGTTGATCCTTCTAGGAAAAGGGAGCTTGCTTTACTTTGGAAAAGCATCTGATGCCATGGACTATTTCCAGTTTATAGGGTGTGCACCTCTTATTGCCATGAACCCAGCAGAGTTTTTATTAGACCTTGCAAATGGAAACGTAAATGATATTTCTGTGCCATCAGAGTTAAAGGATAAAGTGCAGATGGGAAATGCTGAAGCTGAAACATCCAATGGGAAACCATCAGCTTCAGTTGTACAAGAGGTAAATTCTCATTATTAGTTTTGATATCCTTTAATTGGAAAAGAAACTTGAGAGTATAATTTTCACATCAAAAACATTTGAATTTTAACAGTATCTGGTGGAGGCATATGATTCTCGAGTTGCAGAAATAGAGAAGACAAAGCTAATGATTCCTGTCCCCCTTGATGAAGAACTGAAGTCTAAGGTTTGTTCTTGTAAAAGACAGTGGGGAGCAAGTTGGTTTGAGCAATTTTCCATATTATTTTCTAGAGGATTCAGAGAACGGAGGCATGACTACTTTAGCTGGTTGAGAATCACCCAAGTTCTAGCCACTGCAGTCATCTTAGGATTACTCTGGTGGCAATCAGATGCTAAAACACCAAAAGGTTTGCAAGACCAGGTAAACTATTTTTTCCAAGAGCCTAACCCCCTATTCTTAAAAGGCCATAATCAGATTCCAACTTAAAGCATAAACATATTGCATGCTAACATCTTCATTCTTCACTGCAGGCAGGACTGCTTTTCTTTATTGCTGTGTTTTGGGGATTCTTTCCTGTCTTCACTGCTATATTCACATTTCCTCAAGAGAGAGCTATGCTGACTAAGGAACGAACAACCGATATGTACAGACTAAGTGCATATTTCGTGGCCAGAACTACAAGTGACCTTCTACTAGACCTGGTGCTACCAGTGTTTTTCCTCCTTGTTGTTTATTTCATGGCCAATTTGAGACTCGGTTCAGGGCGTTTTTTCTTTAGTATTCTTACCGTTTTTCTCTGCATCATAGCAGCTCAGGTATGCATTGTATCTCATAATCCAACTATTAAGAAAGAAAATAACATAAAACAAAATGGCCTATAGTTCTAATTACGACTGCTTGTGAAAGCAGGGTCTTGGACTTGCTATTGGGGCTACACTAATGGACTTAAAAAGGGCAACAACTTTGGCTTCAGTAACTGTGATGACTTTCATGCTGGCTGGAGGTTTTTTTGTGAAGGTAAATTTAATTGAGTTTTTTTTTTTATTGGAATACAAAATCCTCATTTTCTGACATATGCTCAATAAATTTGTTTAAGGGAACAATTTGACTTATTGGACTTTAAGTCAGAACTCAGATGACATGTGATTAAAAAAATCAAAACATATTCGCAATTAATAGAAGCTATTGAATATTAAAAAAATGCCATAATTTCATATAAGAACTTGAAAACAATGAATATGAGAAACCTCATCTAAATTTTGTAAATGTTATAAATGCTACTGACTCTTGCTTTCTAAATTTGACAGAAAGTCCCCATATTTATATCATGGATTCGCTACATATCTTTCAACTACCATACGTATAAACTTTTGCTCAAGGTTCAATATGAACACATTACACCTACCATTGATGGGATCAGAATTGACAGTGGATTCACAGAGGTTGCTGCTCTGACAGCCATGGTTTTTGGTTACCGTTTATTGGCATATCTTTCTTTGCGGCGGATGAAACTTCTAGCTGGAAATTAAGAAAATTGATATTGAATGACAACTCATAATTGTATCATATGTAAGGGACAACTACCAAGTGAATTGCACTCAATTTGTCTAATCTCATGTATTATTTCATTTAGCATGTTGAAGCAACAAAATCATGCTGAATCTTATCACACGCACATCAATATAAGGAGAGTTTAGAGAAGATGCCTTTTGAAATTATTTAACTTCTTCGGATGTATAACCCTTCTTATTAGATTTGTTTCATTAACTCAAGCTCGCAACTCTGGTAGTTAAGAATTAAAGGTGATTGTGCAACATATTAGTAGTAAATTGTAACTTTTAAGTATTAAGAACTTCAGTTGGTTATGCCACCTACTATACTAGTCAAGTTTCAAGAATAAACATGAACTATTAATCTACTTTTATCTCTGTGATCAATTTAAATTTAAGATGAGTCCACCCACTGCTTCTATTGTTGAGATTTAACATCGACTAAGGACATCATCAATATATTTCTTGTGAAGTTTGGATAATCTTTACATTACAAACTGATTTTATACCGTTTATTAGGCTCTAAGTCTAAATTATAAATTTGATAATAGAGTTTACTATAAATTCATTATTATGTGGGGCATTATTAATTTAGTCTTCTGTATGTGGTGCATTCATAATAGGAAGTAGGAACTGATTTAATAATAAGTTTTTATGTACGTAGATGGACCAAAATGAGAATATGCAACAAATAAATATAGGGAGTAAATTAGATGTTTAACCTAATTTTTATTATTTATTTTGTATAATTAAAATATGCTTAGGGTTTCTAAATAAAATGTATAGATTAAAAACAAAAGAAATTAAAGAGAGACTAATTTTTTTAAAAAAAAATTAAACATTAAAAATATATTTGAATCCTAAAATAATTATATTATTAATATTTTATACATGCATTAAATGATAAATTATGTCAGAACTATTTTTAAAAAATAAGAAAAAGATGGGTGATAATATTAGTAACCCGCGAAAGATGCTGGCGTATCAATTTGAGCCAATCTACCACCGTTGCAAAACGACGTTAGTAAGGGGTTTAAGGGTATTTCCGTCATACCACTTCCAACGGCTACTTCACATATAAAACGAAACCCTGTTTTTCTGTCCATGGCATGTTACTATTCTTTCTTCTTCCACTACTCTACTCATTGATCGAAATTCGAATGATCGCTTTCTCTGATCTAAACTAACTGTGACTGAACCGGAAAATCAACCACCCCCACCATCATTTTCATTCTCATTCTCCTCTCTCTGTTTTTTCTATTTCCTTTCTTTCTTATCGCTCCCCATTTACTTGTTTTTTCATTTTTGCAGGGTTTCTTTTGCTCATCACCACCTTCTTCATATTCCCTCTCCAACCATGGACGTGGGATCGTGGAGTTCTTCTCCCTCCAAGATCAAGTCCCGATTCTCCTTCCAAGATCGCCTCTTCCGCAGAAAGAATTCTCAGGAAAATGTAAACCCTAACCTCTCTCTCTCTATTTTAATTTCTCGATAAAGAAAGTAAAAAAGAAAAACCCTAGATTGAGAATTTTTTGTTCACTTTTTTTTTTTTATAATTTCGGAAACAGTTGGACAGGTTTATTCCTAATCGCTCTGCGATGGACTTCGATTACGCGCACTACATGCTCACAGAGGGGAATAAGAAGGGCAAAGAGAAAGAGAACCCTGTGGTGACATCACCGTCCCGAGAAGCATACCAGAAGCAACTCGCTGAGGCTTTCAACATGAATCGTACTCGAATCTTGGCGTTTAAGAACAAACCCCGAACGCCGGTTGAACTCATTCCCAGTTCCATCCTAAACCCTCCTCCTCCTCCTCCTAATTCCTCTAAGCCAAGACGGTACATTCCTCAGGTAGGTCAAAATGAAAATTCTGCAAGTTTACTAATCATACACTTGAACTTTGAAATTGTGTTCTAACTGTTTGTGTAAATGGTCTTCAGAGTTCGGAGAAGACGCTGGATGCTCCCGATATACTGGATGATTATTATTTGAATCTGTTGGACTGGGGCAGCGGCGATGTTCTGAGCATTGCCCTTGGAAACACGGTGTATCTATGGAATGCCTCTGATAGCTCCACTGCTGAACTTGTCACTGTGGATGAGGAAGATGGACCGGTTACAAGTGTTGCCTGGGCCCCCGATGGACGCCATGTAGCCATTGGTTTGAACAACTCTCATGTTCAGCTCTGGGATTCTCATGCTTCTAGGCTGGTAAATTTTATACCTTTTTTAACAAACTTTTTTGTAGAATTTAATTAGAATAGTATGCTGACCTTTAGTGTAATGTTTTGTAACACTGTCATCCAAGTATGAATGATCACATAGTTAAAAATTGTTCATTTTTTGTAATAATTATTTTCCTCTAGTGTGATAAGATTTTTGTTATTGTAATAATTGCTCCAAAAACCATATAACAATTACTTTCTTTTTATGCAATCTGATGTTATGGTTTGATTTGATAACTGCAGCTAAGAACACTGAAGGGTGGACACCAAGCACGAGTGGGTTCACTGTCTTGGAACAATCATATCCTCACAACAGGAGGGATGGATGGTAGGATTGTTAACAACGATGTTCGAGTGAGGCATCACATTGTTGAATCTTACAGGGGACATCAACAGGAAATCTGTGGGCTCAGGTGGTCTCCCTCGGGACAACAATTGGCGAGTGGTGGCAACGATAATGTTATTCACATATGGGACAGGACTATGGTTTCTTCAAATTCACCGACCCATTGGCTTCACAGGTTTGAGGAGCATAGAGCTGCCGTGAAGGCACTAGCTTGGTGTCCATTCCAGGCAAATCTCCTAGCTTCTGGTGGAGGTGGGGGTGATCACTGCATTAAGTTCTGGAACACTCATACAGGGGCGTGCTTGAACTCTGTTGACACAGGCTCACAAGTGTGCGCTCTGCTGTGGAGCAAGAATGAGCGTGAGTTGCTTAGCTCTCATGGTTTCACCCAGAACCAGCTCGCTCTTTGGAAATACCCTTCAATGCTGAAGATGGCAGAGCTCAAGGGTCATACCTCCAGGGTGTTGTATATGGCACAAAGTCCAAACGGGTGTACTGTGGCCTCTGCAGCAGGGGACGAGACACTGAGATTTTGGAATGTCTTTGGGACTGCACAGGCTTCCAAACCTGCACCAACAGCTAGCACTGATCCATTTGCTCATGTGAACCGTATTCGTTGAAAGGTGCACTTGGAACTTTCAGCAAGTCTGAGCCTGTGAGTGTGAGTTGTAGATAACGTAGACATTTTATTAAAAAAATTATTTAGTTTTATAATATTACCCTGATTATTCTTTATACATTTGTATTATGGTAGATACATACAAAAATGTCTGTTCAGAAAAATCATAAATGAATACATGTGTATGATTGGAAATTTTCACTTTATTGTTATTCTGATCTTTCGTTTTCAGTTTTTAATGTCTTTGGGAGCCCAAACCATTAGTTACCTATTTTGGGGTCTAAATAAGTGTTAGTGAGACAGTATCATGTTGCTCTCAGCCTCTCACGATTCACCTTTTTAACTTAAGCAATGTGTAGTATGTAAGGAAAGGTTGTAATAATAAGTGGAGAGCATCATTGTCTGTTAATTGTGGCTTGTGACTTCAGATGACTGGCGTGATATATATAATGCATGGATGATTAGAATTTGATGTTTATATGATGACTATTTTAAAAGTTATGACCTTTTTAAAAAAATATGACTTGTATATTTTAATCTTGAACTTGAATATTCAGGATATGATTTAATGACAAATATTTATTCACTTTTGAATTTTTTAATTAGTGATGTGACTATATATATAGTTTGGCTAATAATATTTGAACTGCAAACATAGTCCATTTGTAGTTTGACTATTTCAACAAGTTGATCCTGTACACAGTTTGTAAGAGGATTAGGGGCTTGTATTCTCTTCTTGATATGATCATGTTACAAATAAGAAGAGACAATATTTGTCATGCAACGATTAGTCTTGATTGACTATATATATATATATATAAGATCCGTAAGGTACTAATTAAAGTGTTTTTCCTTGTTTAAGAGAATCATATCCTAATATTCTAGAGTAGGAAAGAATATAAAGCCGGATCAGTTTAAATTAAGCATTGTGAGTTTATTGTATTAATTTACCCATCTTACATAGGCAAATCTATCTGAATGGTGAATATAGAGAAACACTTGCAGATAAAATCGTTATATTCAAGATAGAGAAACCCAAAGATTAATCCAGCAGCCACTCTATGGACCCAAAATTAACAAGGGTTTTTCCTTTGGTCACCATGCAAATTGCTGCTACAACCAGCCATGTGAAATTCTAATTTTGTCCTTCGGTAAGCAGGAATTGAACGTGACTTTTGTGTTATTAATATAATATTTTAACCAATTAAGTTAATAGATCAATTATGTTATAAAATAATTAATATCGTTATATATAACATTAAATTTTTTAATGTATATTTAATACCCATGTAAATTTACATAATAAATTTTGTGACAATTAATTTTGATTTAATAATTAATTTGTTGACATATATAAATTATGAATAAAAATCATAGGTTTCATAAAAATGTACATATATAAATAAATTAATTATTAGATAAAAATTAATTGTTAAATAATTTATTATGTAAATTTACATGTACATTAAATATATATTAAAAATTTTAATGTTATATATATAGTGACATTAATTATTTTATTACATAATTAACTTATTAGCTCAGTTGATTAGAACGTTATATTAATAACTTAAAAATCACAAATTTGATTCCTACCTATGAAATAGAACGTTATGTTAATAACTTAAAAATCACAAGTTGGATTCCTACCTATGAAAGGACAAAACTAAAATTTCACATGTTATTATGCTGGGTGTCCCAGCAATTTGCATGGTGCCAGTCTTCTAGTTTCACTATTTAAGGACTTTCCTTTTGACAAAAATAAAAAAGTCTTTGTTTTTCCTAACTTGGCGTCAGTGCATTTGTTGGAATTTCGTGTTTAAAATAGTTGACTAAAAAAATTCTTGTGTTGTGAAGATGGTTTTTCTCTACCACCCTTCTTGTGTTCCATATATATATGCACCAACAACAAAGGATCGTGATATGTCCTTCCCTATATTCTTTTCTCCTTCGTAATCATTTTATTACCTCTACTCTACAAAATGATTATTCCTTTCTTTCTTCCTACCTACCAGTGTGTATGTTCTTTTCTTGAATGAATACTTGTAAATGTCTATGTTTATATCCATATATATTCCAATCCAAAGTTTGATTGTCAAATAACAAAGACACAAAAAGGATGGAGGACTCCATGAGATTAGGATTCATGGCTGTGGTTGCTGTATCTGGAAGCATGGCCTTCTCGGTTCATCAAGTCCATAAACGTATACTATCTAAGTTCATGGATATATTTGAGTGTGAAATGGGTGGTGTCTTAAACGCACATGGCCAAAAGAATTTGTGTGGTCCCATTTCCATTCCTTAATTTCAACTTTAAATTACCATTTTCTTTTCCACTTTAGTTCTAAATTCCTTATGTACTTGAAATTAAAAGCTTATGTCATAGAGTTTTCATTTGCGTTTGCTAGGATCAGAGAAACATCAAGCAAAGAAGAAGGTGCGGTTTGCAAAAGAAGCATTGAGAAACAATAGTTGTCGTAAAGGTGATAAAATGATTAAGATAAGGCTGCAACGGATCAAAGCTGAGGAAATTTGGGTGATGAAGAATGTTCAGAAATGGAGGCATGGGCCGAAAGAGGACATGATGCCTCCTAATAGGGCAGTTCTATACAAGGGAATTATGAAATATAGGAAAAGGAGTATTTAATTATGGGATACTTCGATTTTAGTTTTTTTCTTTTTTCAGAAAAAACATCTTTGTTATGGCGGCTACTTTGATGTCTTTACAGAGACCCATTAAATTTTCTTAATATAATAGTATTCTATAGTTGTTGTTTATATTTTTTCTACAGTATCACATTAGCTTTATTATTTCATGGAGTGGTGCCTACATCTACATGGGAATTAATCTCCATATTCTGATTTACGGATAAACATATATTAAAAAATGTCTGTTTTTTAAATAGATTTCAATAATTTGAGTTATCAGTCCCTAGTTCTCACTTAGGAGATATATTGAATTTACCAAACCCTATTGTATTTTTTAGAAGTTGATTTTGAATTTCTAAATTCGTTACTCTTAGAAAATTGAAACAAAAGGGTTATTTTTGAAAAATATTAGGAACACATTATCTAATACACTCTTTTAACACATTATTTTTTATTGATTAAAATTTATTAGAATTGATAAAATTTTGTGGGTTTTATATATTTAATGATTCTCTCCCCCAATCTTATAATTTTTAATAAATTTTAATCAATTAAAGAAAATTTTAAGAAATGTGTTAGATAGAGTGTTTAAATGAATAATGTTTTAAAGTAATTATATATATATATATATATATATATATATATATATATATATATTAAGTTTAATGAACAATAGGGGATCACTAATTTAGTAATTTCTATAAAAAAAAAATCAATAAAAAGGAATGTATTCAAAGTGTGTTAAATAAAAAAAAAATGTTTGATATTTTTCCCTTCTTGAAAAATAACCGGTCATTTAAGTGCATGCCATATATAATTGTGACTCGTAATGGTTCATTGTATAAATCTTGTATTTTCCTCCCTCCATTGCAAATTTGAAGAAGCTGGATTAGGGCTTATCTTTATTGCCCAAACCCAAAGGATGCCCACTTAAATTACAACACTTGCCAGAAATGAGGCAGCAAACTTTGATAAAAGCACGAACAAGGGAAGAATCGGATTGCAATATCACTTTAGAAATTTCAATAATACCAACCAATAGCAATTTGATATGCCATATTAATGCACCAGCACCACTAGCTAGGACTTCTACAACTGTGTTGCAAGTTGCAACACACGTACTTAACACTTAACAGGGACAGTATAACCAGACTTAATTAATGAACCAATGGCTCACACAAAATTGCTAATTGTTTATTATTGGTCAATAAAAAAAATACACGCAGATAATCAGATGCATCATGTACAACCCCACAGGGTTCACGCAGTAATACAAAGCTGCTCTGTTGTGTTTTCATAATGTGTAAAAAAAACAATTGATGAATAACAATTACACACTGTCAACGAAATTAGTCCTAATGAGCTAGAAAATACTGTAATCTCTAATAAATAAAAATGATCTCTAGTTCAAGAAAAAAAAATACATCATCTACTACATAAAATATATATTAGACAATTGTTATTTTTTTGTCAATATCCACTTAGTTTCATTACCGCTGACCAACATTTCAAGACAGCAAAGCTCCACGCAACAGAAGCATTAATTGTGATCTCCATCAATACTCCAAGCAACTAAGTACTATAGTACTATTATTAGCCCCACAGTGGTGAACCTTCTTCGTCTTCAAAACCACACGCACGAACCCAGCTTTTGTCAGCATCCTTTTGTTCACTTTGTGGGTCTTTTTATCCCTTGAAGCACCCTGACAGTCACTACATGTTTTTTTTAGTCAACGGTACTGGGTGGAATTTGTGTAAAGAAGTTTTTTTTTACTGTTCGGTTCACTTCGATTGTTCTGCTGCAATCTTGATTCTATTATCCTGAATGAGTTTATTTTAGAATGTCAGTGGGATTACTTGAATGAATTAGAGCATTTTAACGCTCATTGTTTAACGAGTTTTTTAATTTTAGACATCTTTGTTTATTTTTTTTTTACTATTGAAGATGATTTGCGTATCATATTAAATTATTCAATATTAAATTTCGGATGTTTATATAAGTAACGATTATTTATGGGTGAAAATAATATTTTCTTACCATTTAAGGGGAGTAATTCAACAGTAACTTAAAATCATACTATTAGTAAAATATATATGAATTATTTAATTATGATGTAATATTATAAAGGTCAATTAATATAAGATAAACAACTTAATCTAAATAGATTGTTTAGACCACATAAAAATAGATTAAAAAACCCCACATAAAAATCCAGTCCAAACATTAAGATTACTAAAGTGAATAGTTAACTCTCATGTTTTTTTGCTAATTGTTGACTTGAAAAATCGATCAAAAAAAAAAAAGTTAAGCAAACATGTTTGTACAAAAATATTACGTCAAACTTATTTTTTTAGGTGACTTACACAAGCAACTGCGTTGTGGTCTTGTAGATGCTTTAACTAGTTAATTATGAAATTACTAAAATCAATCACGAATGTATTCTAAATTTTCTCATACTAAATTAATTAATGTACTTATATCATCCCTAAAATTATTACTAAATCAATATACTAGTGTATAAGTGTGGAAGTAAAGTCACAATTAGATATGAATTAGCAACTTGAGCAACATACAAGTAAGAAAAACACACAAATTTAATATCTTAAGATTTTGTGATGAAAGTGATGTCAAGTTCACTTGTTTGGTGAGCTAGAAATTTATTGGTGAAAATCTTTGAATCTTTCAACACAATCAAGTATATACTTCAAAATGTTATATATTAACTATTATTTTAATCTTGTGGATAAAAAAGAACAAAAAAACTAGTATTTTAACCTATAGTATTGCACATAATAAAATTTCTTACCCTAGATGCACTAGTAGGCCATAGCAGTGTTGTTGAGAAAAATGGACCAACATTTTTCTTCTTTTTATTTTGGATAAATGCTCAATTTAGTTATTGAATTTGCAAGACACTGACACTTGGATTCCTAAATTATCTAAAAAAGTGTACCTCAATTTATAAAAAGTACGATAAGTTTATCCTACTGTTAATTTTCTCCGTTAACTCAAACGGCTAAACTTATACAACATTGCTAAACCTATTTGTCATCAAAAAAATTGTTGTGTCTTAGAGAGGTGGAGGGACTAAATTTTCAAATGCAACATTTTCTCTCTTCGGCCTCTATCGTTTCCAGACAACACCATTCACTCTCATTCTCCCTCTTTTCCATTCTCATCACCATTGTCATCACCGACCTTGGTTTTGCGACCACCACTGCCTTCACTTACAACATCACCTACAACAAGCAAGCTTTCGCCACTGACAAGTGAGGCTTCCACCATTGACTTTCTCTTCCTTCTTCCCTAGCCTTTGCAACCCATGAATAATTGAATCCAAACTTGAGTCTTTATTTCTCTTAGAAAAGAAGCCCCAAATCCATGAACTCTTTTAGCTCCTCAAATTCAAGGTTTGACAAACTCTTGATATCCCTCATTTTTCTAGTTCCATTGCTTAAGATTTTTTTGTTCTTCCTAGAACATAACACATTGTGAGGCCCAACCTGTGTTAGGTTCTCACCAAGGTTTGAGTTAGTGGCTTCTTTTCTCGAGAGAATGGTTTGAAGCTTTGGATGGAGAAAAAGAACTAAGTCTTGGTGAAAGAGAATCATGATTGAAGCTTGTTGTTCTCATGGATAATTGGTCACTCATGGATTTGGTGTGGCCATTAGATATCGTTGGTGACATGCGCATACATGGTGATGGTGTTGTTGCCTTACTAGAGGTGGATGATGGAGAAGTTGCCACATGGAAGGACCTCCTTGGTGGCTTCCAGCGACACAAAGGGGTGCCATCGGCAATGGTGGCAATGTCGTTGGACCACAATGACTATTGTTGAGATTTTGATATTTTTTCTAGCTTTTGAGATTATTTTTTCATTTTCATTTGGTTCTTGTTATATTGATGATTAGTCAAGTCAAGTATGATGCACTCTCGATAATGTGTATTAGTTTGATGTTGTTTATGTTTTGAGAAATAGCCTCAATTTGGCATTTTAGGATATGCATGATTTGCGAAAGGAAATTTCAGCAAGGGGAGATCAATGGAGAGGAAGTAGGTGGCAAGAAAAGAAAAAGAATAAAAAAATTGAAATGCAAGGTTGTCGTCGAAAATCATTTTTGGAGGTGACCAACAATTATTAGAGGAGAAGAGGTGGAGAAATTTGGTGTGATAATGATAAATTGGTCCATTAAAATTTTGGTGACAAATTAGTTCATTCCATTTATTACCAATGTAGTTATTTATTTGTGTACGTGATGTCACATGTAATCAAGTCTCATGACATATAGATAAATCTGTTTAGATTAATAAATGAGAATTAAGGATAAGATGAATTTATTACACATTTTACAAATTAAGAGAAAATTTTATTTTTCGATAATTCAAGGACCCAAGTGTTACTACTTTATAAATTCAATGAATAAATTAGATATTTACTCTTTTTTTTTCTCTCGAGGAACCAACATCTTATCTTGGCTTCGTAGGCCACTAATAGGAGCTAGAAGTTTAATAGCAATATACTAGTGTTTAAGCATTCGCACTGCACGTAATAAATGTTTCGATCTTTTATATAACTACTTTATTTTATTATAAATATTTTTAAATATATAAATTATGTAATAATTAAAATCTATAGTAAATAAATAGTTTTAAGCATACAAATTTATTTTAAATTTATGATAAATAATTTATATTATGTTATATTGTTATTTTTTAATTATTGATTTAAAAAAACAATATTGAAATACAAATTAAAACTAAAGACGTAGAAAATGATAGGTTGAAAGAAATAAAAAGTTAAATTTTAATGGATATTAAAACTTGAAAGCATGAGAGGATACGTCAAATGTATGTTAAAAGTGTATTTGAATTTTGAATATATATATATATATATATATATATATATATATATATATATATATATATATATTATTTTCTATGTTACAACTTGTTAAATTATTCGGTTCAATTGATATTAAAATCATAAGAATAAATATCAAATTAGGGATGACAATGAATATGTATGACCATTTAGGCAGATATTCCATTCCGTACATGCACTTAAAAAAAATCATACCAGAATCCATGCTCGAGTGGATAATAACCTTAGTATTTGTGTCATTCCCCGTTGTATACCTAAATGCCTATACTCGTTATCCACATTTTAATTAATTATGAAATTTAATAAATAAAATATTGATTGAAAATATATAATATTTTAAAAATATAATAATAATTAAATTAAAATCTTGTTTAAGAATATTTACAAAACTTCATAAATAGAAAATTTGAGAAAAGAAGAAAATAAAGAAGGTAATATTTGTTTGAATTAAGAAACATGATTTACTTCTTAGCAAATAAAGATGATGATCGATTTCTATAAGCAGGAGGATTAGAATCTAAAACAAATAAAGTTGCATTGCTAGAGGCATCTAGCTTAACTAAAAAATCTGCACTTTGGTTCCCCCACCCGCAAGGTGTGTTGAAAGGAAAGTTACCATTGCCTGTGAATGAGGTTCATGATGGAGTCTAAGAATGCTAGTATTAATAAATTTATTATTAAATACTAATAAATGAATACACATACATTATTAATATTCCAAAGAATATAATAATTTAATATTAATAAATATTACCTTTGGTCTCAAATACAAGAAGAAGAAAAACACATTTTTTATAGTGTTAAATATAAGAAAATTTAATTATTTTTAATCTTATTTAATATTACTATTTCTAAAATATCTTTTATTTAATTGAGGTGTTAATTTCAATGACTCATTCTTATCCATGATACCAAATTCTAACGAATGATAAGTTGGAAAAAATTCCTTTTATTTGAAATTGATGCAGTTAACTATCTTAGTTAGTGTGTCATATTTTCTTTCTTTCTTATATTTGAGACCATAAAAAGTATAAATTAATTATATAATTTAATATTAGCGAAAAATATGTTTGGAGGTTCATCTAAAATTTTAAAAGTATTAATTTCATCCTCATAAAAATTTTCGTATTAATTTAGTCACTATAAAAATAAAATATATTTTTGTTGTTCTTTTATTGTAATTCTAATAAACAGTGATTTGAAGTGACTGACAAACTTATATATCTAATTTGATTATAAATTAATTAAATAATTTGTGGTGATTAAAATCTCGAGAATGAATTAAATAATGTCTGGTGTCTTCTGTGTACGTTTGACAAAGTGAACAACAAAAATAATTAAATTGGTTAGTCATATAAAGAAATCGTCTAATGAAATTTTGAATAAAAATCAAGAAAAATATATTTTACTTTTACATAGATCAAATTAATACAATTTTTTTTTATGAAAATGAAATTAATATTTTTTAAATTTTACGGGAATTCCATACATATTTTATCCATTAATATTTAATTACATTCATTAGCATTTATTAATATTAATAAATAAAATTAATTTATATTCGTTAAATTTTTTATACAAGGAATTCATTAAATTTTTTTATACAAGGAAATGAATCTCTTAAAAGCAATTTAAAACCAGAAATATTGTTTCAATTTTTTCGTCACATACAAAAAAGTCAACTTGTTTTTGTAAGGATTATCTTCTTCAACCAAAATTGAGTTCCGATTACATATTTTTACGTTTAAAAAACAAATTCCGGGCCCGATCAGGCCGCATGGATGAAGTGTAAAGGAAAAGGACGTTATTTGTTAGAGTCCACGTCTTCTTCACCCTCTTCATTTAGCTACACTCCCTCACCCATATCTCCATTCATTTTTATTTTTTTTTCAATTCCATATTTCACGTCTCTCCTAGTAATGCCCCTCACATCACACCTAAATTCTACTCACAAAATAAAAATCCTTTCACACCAAAAAACCAAACCCATTGCTGTTAAACCCCGTTCCCTTCAAATTATGCCCCTACCCTATTAACTCAATCTTTCTTCAATCTTTATATTACGTTCAAGCTTCAACCAATTCTTCAACAGTGTTCAAGTAAAATATCTGCAAAGCCTTAGAATATATCTGTGTTTGATTTAATGTTAGGTTAAACCGACACACTAGTTTCCATACACGTTTTTTAAGAAATAATAATTCTTATCTTTTAATTCAACTGACTTTCAAGGTTAAACCAATCACACCCATAGAAAGAAAGAGCCGACACGGCTCAAAATCTGAAACCCGAAATCCATAAGCCTAAAAGACTGAATCTTTGATCGCCCCCACGGATGTCGAACGGTATAATTCTCAGGCAGCCAGGTGGGTCGACGAACCGGCGACAGCCGCTGCAGCAGCGGCGGCCCTCGAAGGCGGCGACGCGCGTGGGGGAGGTGGTGGGAGGCACGGCGGCGGAGTGCGTGGCGGTGTGCTGCTGCTTCCCCTGCGGCGTGGCGAATTTCCTTCTCCTGGCAATCTACAAGGTCCCCGCGGGGCTGTGCCGGCGAGTGCTGAAAAAACGGCGGCACCAGAAGATGCTGAAGGAAGGGCTGAGGAAGCCCACGCGCCGCCACTGCTCGTGCGGGTGCTGCGACGACGTTAGCGGGTCCAGAATATACCCCATGTGCGCCAACGACGCCGTTGACGTCAAACGGCTATGTTCGACGACGACGGAGCTTGATAACAACGATGACGCCACGCGCGCGCTCGAGAAAGAGATGTGGGACCAGTTTTACAGCACTGGGTTTTGGAGAAGTTCTTCTAACAGAGAAGTAAGAGAAGTAGAAGAACCCTCCCAAATTGCTTCAAGTCCAAGTTGAAGGAACCCTACTACATACACAATTTGTATGCGCAATTTTCATTTTTTTATATTGGGAATGCACCTCTGAGCTTTTTGGTTCATCACACTCAACTTGTTCATATTTGGTTTTGGTTTCCAAGACTCTTTCTTTCCTTTTTCTACTAGTTTGTGTTGCGTTTTCCAATGAGCTTTTTTTAGGTTGTGTGCAAGGGTGTCCTTGTGTAAAATATGATCAAACTTTCCAATGGTGCACAAAATTTTCTGCCGGTAGATGAATGTATCGTAGATTTTCGATTCAACTTTGATGAATATCATTGTTTAGAAGGGAAAAAGAGAAGATGCAGTTTCATTGATTGATATCCAAAACCTAGTAGGATACTAATTTCTGGTGTATATTTTTAGTTTAAACTAAAAATATATTTCTGGTGTATATTTTAGTAATCATGTTATTAGTACTTAATATTTATGAATGACTATTTTTTATTGGAAAAATTGACCATTTTTTAAAGCATTTTCATTATCTCAGTTTTTCTTATTAAATATCACTGCTTAGTAAGACTTTTTCGTTGAAGTTGGAACATTTGGAAGTACTACTTCTAGAGTAGCTGCTGCTTATATAAGCTCAAAGTTTTTAAAAATTCGTGAGTTTCATGTATTTTTATGAAGTAGTGATAGAATGCAACGAGGTGAAGTTATTTGAGAGACAGAGACCTATTCAGTGAAATTTTTACAGAAGCAGTTATTTAAACCGTAAAAAGTATATGAGTGATGTATTGTAGTAAAATTCATTGAAGAATCTCAAAAAGGTGAAAAAAAAAAAACTGGCTTGCTGAATGGAAATGACCATAAAATATCATGTTAGGTTAAGTTAATTCTTTTAGGTTGAATTATTATTTTGGTTCATTAATTTATTATTTAGGTTTAATTTAATTTTTTAATATTTTATTCAATTTTATCCTTTAATTTTTTAAATTGATTTAATTTGATCATTTAGTTTAAATTATAATAAATAACATCTTATGACAGTTTAAAATCTGATTTTAAATCGTTACAAAATAGATATTAAAAAGATAATTGATTTTAAAAATTAGACACTAAATTAAATCAATTTTAAAAATTAAAAAATAAAATTAAACTTAAACAATAAATTAGAAAACCAAAATACAGTTAAAATTTTATAAATTAATAATGTTAGGATCAGAGAAATTTATTAATTTAGAGAATTATTAATTTATCAATAAATTAATAATTATTAATTTAAAGAATTTTTAAGTAATTATGATGTACATACCAAATAAAAAGATAAATTAATCTATGTTTCTTAGAATTATGTTACAGTGAATCTTGAGACTCAACTTAAATTAGTAACTAATGTGTTCATATGCATTGGATGCAATAAGAAAAGTTAGGGATAAGTTTCAAATAAACTTGAACTTTAAAAGAAAACAGACAACTAAACTTCAATAGAGTGTAATATATATTTCTTCAGTTTCTATGAATTATTAATTTATGATTTTCTTGGAACCGAAAATTATAAAGGGATTTCACAAAAAATTATTATCTTATTATTTTATCGAATTTTTTAATTTTTTATATTGACCCAAGTCGAGATCAGACAAATTTATTATTTTAGAGAGTTTATTAATTTACTGATTATTAATTTAAAGAGTTTCTACTGTACTAATTTAACCACTGTTTTATAAGTTTAACACACTAACTTCATTAAAAAAATGTCATATCTAAAATAGTACTTTTAGCCTTAATTTTAATTCCACCATTATTGCCTAATAAATGATTTTATTATTGTGGGCATTATGGGGTTTTAATTTTACAATTACACCTGTATATACGTTTTACCTGCATCGAAGGGCCGCATGTTGATTGGGGTAGTAGTAAGTCATAACCTATAAGATTAGAGGCACAGAAAGATGTTGAAAAAAAAATAGATATTCTAACTTGTGAACAAACTGTCAGTTTCGCTAATGGAGACCAATTTAGGTGAGATTATCACGAGCATGTTGCGTTGCGCTTATTTTCCTTTTTAATTGTGTTTTCCACGTAATTTGAATGTAATGTGTGTGATGCGGATGAACTGAGACACCATATACATGGCAATAAAGAGTCTCTACTCCAAGATATAAAATCGATCTAATAATAAAGAATAAGAGACTTTTAAGGATGAAAGAAAATGAAGAAGGATAAAAATTGATAAAAAAAAAAAAAATCGCTGTCTAATCTATGAGACCCTTGAGTTAATACAGGGTGCAACCAAATGGGGGGGTCCGGGCGTGCTAAACATCCACGTTATACCATTTGTCTCCCTGTGAGATGGGACCTTGTAATTTGTCTAGAGACATGGATACCACGCTTCCTTTGTACCATTCCAATTTTTCTTTCTTTGTTCTCCCCAATGTTGTTCTAAAATTTCCCTCCCAATTATTCTGATGCATTGTTTTGGACGGTACCAGATAGGGGCCAATGGGGATTCAAATAATAACGCTGGAATACTAATATGGGTAAAAGGCATGTCTTGTGGAAATGATTCAGTACGTGGTAGTTGCCATCGAAGTACTAAGATAATGGTCATTAGAGATGCCAAGTACAAGGGTTCACAACATGGCTAAACACAAGTCATTAAATGTTATGTTACCAGTGCTTCATTGAGTCCTGAAAACAGAAAATTCGACAGAAGAAAAGGAAAGAAAAGCCAGTTATTTGTGAATAGTGTTGATTCTTTGACAGGAATTAGAAATAAATAAATTTGCATTTTCTAAGTCATCAGGTGGTACAATAGTCTCCCCAATGTATAAGTATGTTTGGCTACAAGTACAAGTTGGAAAGGTCAAATGTAATTTTATTAATGAATCATCATCTTTTTCTTACCTTCATATTGTGTTAAATTATTGAATTTGTCTCATTTGATAATAATTTGACGGATAACTAAATATTAACAATTTTAGTAATAAATTATAAATTTGGATCTTAGACTATTTGTTGGTAGAACCTGTAGTGTTATATATGATTATATGATTGAAGATCTCTTAAGGAGATCTGTTATATTTTTTTTAGTGATAAATCTCATTTTTAAATCTTAGATAATTTTTTAGATTTTACATGCACTTCATTTTAAATATTTTATTTAATTATTTATTAAATTAAATATAATTAATTAAGTAATTGATTTTAATAAAACATTAAAGAAAAAATTATAAATATAATTAATTTTAATTTTTTTTTTCTTTTCAACTTCCACTTTTAATTTTTTCTTCTCTTTCTCCCTCATGCCTCTTTGTCCCTCTCCCTCCCCCTCCCCCTCCCTCTCCCCCTTCTTCCTCCCTCCTCTTTCCTACAAATCAACACTTTTATTATATGATCTATATAAGATTAGAGCTTCAATTCAAGATCTTTGCTTAATATCTAGTATTAAAGATGCTTTATTAGTCTTGTTTACTTTTATATGTGCCTGTTATGTGCTATAAACATTCTATAAGTAAATGTTGCATATTAAAAAGAGTGATAATTTATTTATTAACTAAAATGGCTGGTTGATAATAGACTTTACTTGAATCGTATTTTAAATTGATCAGAAGTTTTTGTCGTAGATGAATTTCTGAATAGATAGTTTACAACTGCTGATGCAAATGAAGTTGATATGTTCACTAGTTTTTTTAGTGTCAAACTCATCCAAGCAAATATAATCAATAAGTTTTTAAATAATTTATTAACAAATGGTACATATATAATATCACTAGATGATATGATCTGGCACAACTATGATCAATAAATTGAACGGGATTGTTAAGGATTCAATTTGTAACATGCTATATGGGCCAATGCTTCTAAAAGTATTTTCCGTACGTGAAGCATTCTGAAACTCATCTATTTCTAGCCACATATTTGAACGAAAGAAAAAAAAAATCTTAGGTAAAACTAAAATATTCACGAGGATTTTGCTTCTTTATTAGTATTTGATTTTATGCAACAGCTGTACCATGCTAATTCTAGAAGGGACGATGACTTAAAACTTAATTGCCAAAACCAATGACATTAAAGAAAAAAGAAAAACCCAAAGCATATACTATAGAAAAAAAAACATAAATAATATAATTAACCAATGACCAAGTGGAGAATGAAAAAGACTAGAAACAATTCGAAAGGCAATCGACGGAAAGGGATACTGTTAGCAATCAAGTTCTAAAAGAGGTTTGAAAATTATTGCATCTCCATCTTCAGGTTATGCTCTATTTTTTTAAGCTTTTGCATTGAACACATACTTGAGAGTTGAGTCAGTTGAGTGTCTAAGTGTTTGCAATTGAACCACCATAAAATCCTCTTTTCTCAAAGATACTAAAGTGCCTCTCTGCCTCTGGTGACCTCGTTATTTTCAAGCAGAACTACAAACATGTTTTTACTTTTTAACAATAAACTGGTAAATATAAATAAATTCATTTAAAAATTATTTTTGATCGAAATTAAGTTTGTAAAACTAAAATAACCTAAAATAAACATACAAATACGCACTAAAATTTTATTGCTTGTCTTGAGCTGAGAGAATGAAACTGTATAGAATTTATCAATATATTATTTACCCTTTAGGCTAAAATCCTTTTCCCAGTGATTTGGTTGGTTGTGGTCATACCGTCATACTAGTTATGTTGATGGTCCATTTTCATGAAACATTTATTTATTCCCGTAAAAAAATATAAATGGTATCTTTTACGGTTCTGCTCATGCGCTGATCGACCTCCAGTTGATATGCACCAATATCACACAAAACCCATCCATGTTTTTAACTTTTGGCTCTTTCGGTTATCAACCTTTTCTTTCTCTTTCACTACGTATTGATACTAATTCATATATGTGTGCACACTTCATCCTCTAACCAAAAATAAAATATTAATATTAAAAAATAATTTATATTTAAGAATAATATATTAAAAATTAGTTTATTTTTTATTTAAAATAATAAAGTGTAGATTTTAATTTTTATGTACTATCATTGTATTGTAAATAATTTTATACAGAAAACTAATTAGAAATCATCTTAAATAATAAAGTATTTATTTATTACAAAAACAAATAATATCTAATACGATAATTTGTAATTAAATTACTGATGTATTTAAATTAAATTCTAGTGCAAAATTACTTTATATATGTGTGTAGGAAGTGTATACTATGATAACAAGGATGTCCAGTCTCAACCATGATAAACTCAATTCCCAGAATCGTGCGACTTTGCGACTTTACAACAACTATACAGTTTGTTCCCACATAGAATCACAAAAGACCTAATGGTTGATACAATACAATCGCCGCGGAAGATTGTGGAAGTAAAGAAATGTGTGTCTTGTATTTCTGTTTGGCAGATCAAGTTGTTGTTTTTTTTTTTTGGTCATTTGAAAGCCTAAACCCTAGAAGCCCAAAACTCAAAACAAGTTTTTTAACCCCAATTTAGAGGTCTAGCATAGGTGTTCATGTGTTGTGTTTTGGTAATGAGGGTAGGCACTAAGCATTATAGCAATATTTTAAGTTGTTTTGTTTCCTTGTTTGTCAGTTTACTTCTTTTTGAATTACGTGTGGAGTTTATTTAGTCATTGACTTATGCAATTATGCTTATGAGTTTGATTATGAATTTCAGCTTAATTAAGTATGTGATGTGTGGTATAAGTGCTTTTCTTTTATCATAAACTTTTTATTATGTTGGATGCATATATTTTTATTTTAAAAGTTTGATAGAATCCATGTTTCAAGTTAAGAGTTCATAATGTAGGATTATGTGATCTATTTTTAAGTGAGATATGACTATCACAATTTTAATCTTTAAATTATAGTAGATGTTAAAGATTAAAAGATTCAAATGAATATTCACATAGGTAGTGGTACTTTTAGTATTATTGTCATTGTCGTTATTGTTACCATCAATGTTGTTATTAGTGGCGCTAGTAACAACAACAATAGTGTTGATAGCGACAATAACGACGATAGCAACACTAGGAGGGGTTTCATGGTAACAACAATAAGGATGATGATGTTGGCCTAAGTGAATTTTCAAGTTGATATTTTCATCTCAACATTCATTTTTATTTAAGGATCATTCAACATTATCATTCTCACCTAAAAAGGTTAAATGTTATCATTTAAATTAGTCAATAATACTCATGTCAAAGTACTTATTTCTTTTATGAGGTCACACATATAGAACACAAGAGAATACAATTTTTTAAAATTTTTCCACAAAAATACATTGTCTTATTAAATATATGATATGAGATAGACTCATCATTATCTATTTTTTTAAAAACAAAATGTATTCACGTAATAATTATAAAATTATACAAAATAAACCAATAGTAGTAACATTTATAAACAAAATTCATCAATTAAATTATAATGTGCACTCGTGTTAGAATATTTAATTTATTTATAAATAAAGTTTGACTAAGAATTATTTTCGTCAAGAATCAAACTTGGACTTAACGCCAACACATTACTCAGTTATACCCAATCACCTAGTTACACAAAATTATTCTAAGATGTGATTGGCCAAAAAGTATCACTTTCAAAAGCAAACTTTTTCTTACTGAAAATTAATTTTTTTTTAAAATTGATCTCATTCTTATCCTAATTTGAAGTCTTATAATCAACTGGACTGTTGATTTGGGCCCATTCCAAGCGATGACCAGGCCTTGTTTTGGATTGGTAAAAAAGAGTTTTTGGGCCATTGAATGACTTTCAGAAGGACCACACTTCAAAATAAGTTTAAAACGGACTTTAAAAAGCATGAACTTATGAAAAATGTTTTAAAATAAAGTTTCAAATATATTAACATAATATTAATGAATTTATAAATATATAATAATTTTTCTCCTAATTTTTAAATTTAATAATTTGAATCCGTTTATCTTTTATAAATATATTTTTACTTATAATATCTTTATTTTGATATTATTTTTTGTATATATGCTTAATAATTTGACTACATATTATATATACTAAATAAAATATTTAATATTATTGGGTATTCATTTTTTATATATTTAATTTTATTCTTTAATTACAATATTTTCTATAAGACTATTTAAGATATTATATTAAATAGTTGAAGAAAATTTTTTCTGTTTATAATATTTTATATGATTTAAATAAGATTAATTCTAATAAAAAAATAAAAAATAAGTATTTTCTGAAACAAAAATTACTATTGGATATTGATTAAGATGAAAATGGTGAATGAAGTGATATTTGGAAAACACAAAAATAACTGCGTCCAACGGAATTGAGTGGATATGTAAATGAAGCAGGAGAAAGATGAATAGTTTTGGGTTTTCCCTCCCCTCTGTCTCTGATGCGGTGGGGAGTGGGGACAGGGAGGGTTTGTCATTTCTCAAGGTAAAGGTGAACCACCGCACTCTTTTTTTTTTTTTTGGTTTTTTCGTCATCATTACTGATTCGATTCATTTCTCTGCAATGGATTTCTAGCATTCAACCCTTCCTTTTCTCCTTGCCTCTGTCCTGACCCGTTCTTTTCTTCTCCATGCATTCCCAGGTATCTATCTTTTCATCCATTCTATTTCTTTCCCCTTAAATTCCTTATTGCAAACACTTTTTTTTATACGGGGTTGGTTTTGATTCCGTCCTTACATATGATCCTCTTCCTTTGGTATTTTACAGTTTTATTTTTGTGATGTATACGTAAGAAGAATGAATAACCTCGGTTTCCTGCCGCCTTATATATTCCATCTTATATTTTATGGATAATCGATAACTGTTAACGAATTGATCAAATGTTCGAGCCATACTTCCGAAACGGAAATGCTTTTTTTTTTTAATCATCAAATAATTTCAGAATGTAAGAAACTGCATTTATTATTACATTTTATTGTGTTTGTTTGTTCTATTTCATTTTAACAACAGTTGTTCTTTATTCTCCGGTGAACTTTCTATTAGTTGGACCCTTTTTTTTTACTTTATCATCTGTGCTGGGGATTGTGATGGGGAGAAATAATTGAAATGGTGAGATTATGTACTTAGTTCAAACTAGTTGGGAGTTTGGCGAAGTAGAGTAGTATTGTGAGGCATTATTTCCTTGTTAGCTTTCTGCTTCGCTAGGTGATTTCGGGTAGAATCTGAATTTTACATGTACTTATTGAAATGAATTTTTGGATAAGGAATCTAAATGGATTTCCTTTTGTGTTCACAATATTGTGCATTCAAGAGCACCCCTTGCACAATTCAAAGTATTGCATCTTACTAAGGTTGTGGGCTGATATGTAGAAAGTTGTAGAGATGGAAGACAAGACAGAAAGTCATATGAGTTCAGCTGCGGCCTTTGTTGAAGGGGGGATTCAAGAATCCTGTGATGATGCTTGCAGCATATGCCTTGAGGAGTTTGGTGCAAGTGATCCTTCGACGGTAATATCCACTTTTGTTTCTCAAGTATATTGAAAATCAAATACGGCTTGCTTGAAAAACAGATTTGCTTACTTCTTTTCTTTCTCTTGCTTTTTTCAGGTCACTACCTGCAAGCATGAGTTTCATCTGCAGTGCATTCTCGAATGGTACATCTTAATATCCATTAATTTTTCATATGTTTTATCTCTCAAAATTCAGACTTCTATTTTTGTATGTTTTTCCAGAATCCATTCTCCTGACTTTTATCAATGTTAAGGCCATTCACACTGGTTATGACTTGTGATCTGAGATTGGACTTTGCTGATTGTTTTGTCTGGAAAATTAGTCAACTGGCCTATAAATTTTTAGTATGGATTTGAGTGGGAGGAGGGTCTTTTCACTGTTGAAGATATTCTTGTTATATCTGTATTTCTTAATAGTTAATGCATTAAAAGTTTCTCTTCTCATAAACAAAAAATAAAATAAAATGGAAGAATATACTCTAGCCTTTGCTACTGGCTCTTGTTTCCAGGTGTCAGAGAAGCTCCCAGTGTCCTATGTGTTGGCAACCTATTAGCTTGAAGGATCCTACTAGGTTGGTTATGATTTTGCTTGTAGGATCTATGTTATCATTCTTTTGCTGATTGTGTTATTAAACTTTTATGCATTTTGTGGCAGTCAGGAATTGTTTGAGGTAGTAGAGCAGGAGAGAAGCTTGAGGGCTACCCCATCAAGAAATGCTGCTATTTTTCATCACCCTGCCTTTGGAGATTTTGAGTTGCAGCATGTCAGTTACCAGTCTCTTTGTGTCTATTTGATTGTCTTACATCTTAAGCACATCATAAATCTTTTGTTTGTTTATGTTAGTACTACTTTTTTTTTTTTTTTATCATTGTGCAGTTACGCATGAGTCTAAATGATGCTGATTTTGAAGAGAGAATTATTCAACATTTAGCTGCTGCTGCAGCAATGAGGAGAGCTAACCAACTTGGTTGGAGGGAAGGGCAGCGAGCTCGTTCATCAGCTCATGGTCATCCACAATTCTTAGTGTTCTCTAATCAGCCTATTGCACCTTCATCAGTTGCTGGAGGAGAAAATGACCCAACTGCAATTCCTAATAGAAGTCCATCTACCCCAATAACATCCGTTGGAAATGAAGCATCGCAGCAGATCCTGCACCTTCAAACTCAAAGTTCTTCTTCAGCTTCTGGATCTCCTGTCATGGCTACAAATCCTCGAGGAATTTACTCTAATGAAAGGTCATTATGGCCTTATTATTTATTTTCATAAATCATTCTCCTCTCCTTGACATTATGTCTTAGAATTTGGACTTAGGGCCTAACTCAACCCACAAAGTTGGCTTGTAAGGCAAGGATTGCCCTTACCTTATAAGGACAACATTGACCATTTCTCTAGTTGATGTGGGATCTCAACGCACTTCATCACGTCCAAGACTGGGCATTTGGAGACTGGAGTGTGGACAAATGTAGTTGGCCAAATAACATCAATCCCTTCGCCTAGGAATAAACATCTAGGGCATAAACAAATATGGGTGGATCAATAACAAATCTAAGATATATTCTAATACCATTTTAGACTTTAGACATAGGCCTTGCAGGTGGCCAAATAACAAATGTAGAATAGACTTTGATCCCATATTAGAATTTGGACTTAAGGTCTAAATGAACTCCACAAAAGTGGCTTAAAAGGCGAGGATTGTCCACACCTTATAAGGACTACATTGGTCTTATCTCTAGTTGATGTGAGATCTTAAGAATGTGTTTACTTGGCACACCTTCTTTCTATCTTGAAAAGCTACTAAAAATTCATTTGTATTTATATAAAATGGTACAATTAAATCCAAAATGTTGTCATGCCTAATGGATTCATTATCAGAATTAGAAACTGTTAATGTCTGAATTTCATTGTAAAGTATTTCTGTAAATATAATAGAGTTTTATGTAGATTTTCATAACAGAGGCAAAGTATGCACAATAAACATAAGGAGGGAAGAGTAATTTACTCAATTTATATTCTTCGATCAATTATTGGTTATGTGGATTAATGAAATTATACCCTGTGCATTTATTTGCTTGCAGAGGCTCTACTGCTTGTTCTTCACCAGCAAACCAAGATAGAGCAGAGCCATCAGAGTTGCAGTCATTTTCTGATTCTCTGCGATCCAGACTTAATGCAGTGTCCATGAGGTATGTTTTTCTAGAATATAATGGATGTGCAAACTGTATTCGTCTAATCAACTTATCTGATATTAACCTATTTTGTGACTAAGATACAAAGAGTCAATCTCAAAAGGCACAAGGGGATGGAAGGAGAGGCTGTTCTCTCGTAGTTCTTCCATGTCAAAACTTGGTTCAGAAACAAGGAGGAGAGAGATAAATTCTGGAATTGCTAGTGTATCCCGATTGATGGAATCCCTTGAAACTAGTGAAAATAATAGAGTTGTGGGTACTTCTTTGTCAAATCATACGGAGGGTTGTTCCATAGGAGGGGTGAGCAACCAGAACAATGTTGAAGCTAGAGGGGAGAACTCTTCACATGATGACAATACTCCAGCTGCTTGTTCTGCTAACTCACATTTAAATTGAGCTCTTTTTTGGTTTCCGTTAATGCATCTCTCCTCAGCATCTCATATTTGGAGGTAAGCTTTGATCTATGTCTAAACCTTCAGAACAGAATTAACAGATCCTGCCTTCAGTTTATTAACTAAATAGCTGCTTTGGTTCTTATTATAAACGTCACCAATTACTGGGGGGTACCTTTGTACTGAAGGGTTTAGTCTGCCTGGTTCAGGTGGCATAAGGACTTAGAAATGTGTATTAGGATATCATTGTAAAAAACCAAAACAAATTTTCATAGGAATAAGTAACTCATTCATCAAAGCTTGGAAGGTTGAGGGAGCATTTGTCAAACCAAAAGGCATCACTAAGAATTCATGTTGTCCTTCATGATGAGTACCAAATGCTGTCTTAGGGATAATTTGGTGATAAACAGATTTGAGAAAGCCATGGCAGCACCCGATTCATCTAATAATTCAGCAATGATAGGGATGGGAAATTTATTTGGGCTGGATAGTCATCATAAAACCTCCCCCCTCCATCCTTTTGACCAAAATCACAGGGCTTGATTAGGGGACACTACTTGGTCTAATGATTCAAGCCATCAACATGTCATTAATCATTCTCTCCATTCTATTCTTTTGATAATGGTGGTTTTGAAATGTTGCTCCTTCCTTGAGGACTATGATCATGCCTTCTAAGGTACTCCAT
Source organism: Glycine max (assembly GCF_000004515.6). Classification (NCBI taxonomy): domain Eukaryota; kingdom Viridiplantae; phylum Streptophyta; class Magnoliopsida; order Fabales; family Fabaceae; genus Glycine; species Glycine max. Next base: position 42,424,561 of record NC_016090.4, on the reverse strand, counting down.
CAATATTTCCTCAATTATTGGAGAGTTCTCCTCTTACTTGCAGTGTAAGTTAAATAAAATTCCATCCCATCCTTCAAAATTGATTTAAATGATGCTGAGGTTCTAGACAATGACGGGTCTCTTCTTAAATCCATGGCGCCACCCTTCTATGGAGTTTTAATTGTAAGCTCATTAAAATTTGTTGTAATCTCCCTAAGCTTGATAGATAGCTACTCCATTCCCAACATTACTTCAGCCTCTCCAAAAGGAAAAATAAATGAAGAAGTCCAAGTCCTGTTGTTTATCAAAACCCTGTATCAACAAGGTCAAATTAGGACATTTACCTATGGATTTTTCTGCCGTTGCCAACTTCCACATGAAAGGGGGAAGTCTCTATAGCCTTCAATTCCATTTCCAATGCCAATTCAGTTGAATTGGTACCAGAAGTCACACATTTGATGCCTTTTTTTCTTCCTAAATTTTCCTAAAGGATGAAGCTATGATAAATTGTTGCTGTGTTATTTCATATGGTGTGATATTTCAGTCTAGCATGATTATAACTTCTTTGTCACGCTGTTGAAACAAAACTAAATGATCAATTTTATTTTACTAACCTTTGGTGCGTATTATATATTTGGTCTCACCCAAGTTTTTTAACCCGTCAGGTAACTTTCTCACGACATGACATGGTGAGGAGCAGATGCTTTGGAAATAGTCGTGTGGCATTTACGTCGTGGTTTGCAATAAAGATTAAGATCTGAAAAACAGCTGTGCTTATAGCTAAAAAGTTAATGTTTCTATGTATATAAATTATGCCTGGAACAGTGAAGAGTTGTGCGTGTCTGGGTGAACGGATTTTTAAACTGGCATGTACTCTGGACATCAATCTATCCATGGGAGAAAAATGCTATGAAATTCAACAGAACTTATGCCCGTGATTTGTCCTGATTCTTTTACTTTTTGCTTATCAATAAGTCGATATAAGATGAAGGTGGCAGCTAGATTGCATGCTGTTTCTGCAACATTTCAACTATTTCATATGCACGGTTACTTGCGGTTGCAGTGAAAAGCCTAAACAAGTAGTTGTTTCAGTTTCTAATAATTGAAGCTAGAGGTCAAGGAGTAACAATGTATAAAATCTTAATATTAGGCGTTAATTGGAAAGTAGGGGAAATTACACTCATATTTCCTGTGGTTTCTTAAATTGCACTTTCTCTAATTTTTAAAAACATCTACACACTTTGTATATTTAACAAAGTGGCACATCCCTTTTTATTTTTATCTAGGAAATGTAAAATTAGAAAATCTTATAGTAATAAGGTGATATACACCCCTTCTTTAATGGAGCAGTTAGTGTTTATTACTTAGGTTTTATAATATATAAGATTTTTTTAACTAATATATCTTCTTTAAGAAAAACAATTAATTTAATTAATCATATTAAATTTATCAGCAATTTATACTATTCTTTTAAGATTATCTTCCTTTTTCTCTTCATTTAAATTTAATTGTTTCTCACTTAATCAATGTGATTTGTTTTATTCTCTCATCCTAATAAGAGAGAGAATATAATTAATTATTGTAGAAAACAAATAATTAGAAGATGATCTTATAAAAAAAATAAGTAATAAAATAAAAATGATTTTATATATAGAGAAGGAAGTAGTAAAGATTAAAAAGGGTGTGAATGTCATTTAAGAAGAACTCAAAGGCAGGTAAATACAAATTGATCATTTAATTTTTAAAATTAATTTAATTTGATCATTTGATTTTTTTTTAAATTTAATTTGATCATCTAATTTTTAAAATTGATTCATTTTTGTGATTTTGAATTATCACAAAATATGATTTTTTATTATCTAAAATAAAGAATCAAATTGAATTAATTTAAAAAATTAAAAGATTAATTAAATCCAAAAAAATTTAAAAATAAATTAAAGAACTAAAGAACAAATTTAACCTATAAATTCTAGAAAAAAATATAGTTAAATTAGGTTTTCACTTTATAAAAATTATGTTATAAAAGTGTTTTGTACACAAGTGATTCTTGTGATCGCGACAAATTTTGCCAAAAGAAACAAGCATCAGAAATCCAGATACAAATTGTAATGTTAAGTTCACACGTAATTATTTCATACATAAAAGAAGTTTACGATGAAACTGGATCTATGTACAAAAGATATAAAACGTAATAATTGTAGAGATCAAGATATAGAATGAAGCACATGTTGGAAGGTGGATATTATTATAATTTGCTAATGTGTTGCTTTAAATTTTGTGATTTTTCTAAAAACAAGAAGGTTCTAAGAAGAGGGGAGATGTCCCGGTTTAAGGCGAGGGAAACCAGACGGTGATTGAAGAGCAAGTGAAAAAGAAATGTGGACGTCAAACTGTAAGTGAGAAGTGAAAATGAAAATTGACAAAAGAACCACCGCAGGAAGGGAAGTCACCGTCGTCTCCGAGGAAGGCAGAGAAGAGAGGCTTTGGTTTTGGTGACACAATCACGAGTCACGGTTGAAATGGAAAGAAAGGGAGCGTAGAAAATAAATGAACACCGACACTTTGCCTTTAACACACATCACACAACATTCACGTTTCCGCTCGCCCCTCAAAAACAATGCATCTGCTTTCATCTTCATTTGTCATTTAATTTAAGACGAAAGCCTAATAATTAAATTAAACAATGTTATAGTAGTAGTTTACATCAATTTGTTGATTAATTAGACCAATAATGAAATACTAGTACTTATACTTACTTGACTAAAATGGAGTTGTGGCGTGGCTTGGAAAGAAACACATGGAGCTCTGAGTTGCCGTATGGTCCCCACACACAGGCTGTAAAAGAATAGTATATGCTATATGTTCATGTGACATGAACGCAAAGGAAGAGTTGAGATAGAGACCGAGCAACCATACCCCACACCCACGCATCCTTCTTCTCTTGTCATTTCCCCACACTCTCTTTCCCTCCATGAGCGCCATGGATTTCTCTTCCATCTATGGTGTCTCACACAAACCCTTCCTCACCCTCTTCCTTCTCTTCCTTCTACCTCTCCATTCTCACTCTCACAACTCTACAACCTCAGCTCAGATTAACTCTAACTCCATCCTCGTCGCTCTTCTCGATTCCCATTACACCGAACTCGCCGAACTTGTTGAGAAAGCGCTTCTTCTCCAGCAGCTTGAAGACGCCGTCGGCAACCACAACATCACCATCTTCGCCCCCCGAAACCAAGCCCTTGAACGCGACTTAGACCCTGAATTCAAGCGTTTCTTGCTCGAGCCTCGCAATCTCAGGTCCCTCCAGACGCTCTTGATGTCTCACATTCTCCCCACGCGAATCGCCTCTCACCACTGGCCCGCCGCCGACCTCCTCCACCGCACTCTCTCCGACCACCACCTGCATTTGGCCTCCAAGCCCTCCGGCCAGAGAACCGTCGACTCCGCCGAGATCCTCCGCGCCGACGACGTCCTCCGCCCCGACGGCGTCATCCACGGTATCGAGCGCCTCATCGTCCCCCGATCCGTCCAGGAGGATTTCAACCGCCGCCGCAACCTCGCCGCCATCTCCGCCGTCCTCCCCGAGGGAGCGCCGGAGGTCGATCCCCGCACTCACCGCCTCAAGAAGCCCGCTCCCGTCCCCGCTGGCGCGCCTCCGGTCCTCCCAATCTACGACGCCCTGGCACCGGGACCGTCCATCGCTCCTGCGCCGGCGCCGGGACCGGGAGGCCCGAAACACCACTTCAACGGCGAGCGTCAGGTGAAGGACTTCATCCACACACTCTTGCATTACGGAGGCTACAACGAAATGGCTGATATTCTGGTAAACCTAACGTCTCTGGCCACCGAAATGGGAAGGCTAGTTTCGGAAGGCTACGTTCTCACCGTTTTGGCCCCAAACGACGAAGCCATGGCGAAGTTAACGACGGATCAGTTGAGCGAACCCGGCGCACCGGAACAGATCATGTACTATCACATTATTCCTGAGTATCAAACCGAAGAGAGTATGTACAATGCGGTTAGAAGGTTCGGTAAGGTTAGCTACGATACACTTCGCTTACCGCACAAGGTTCTGGCGCAGGAGTCTGACGGCTCCGTTAAATTCGGTCACGGCGATTCCTCCGCTTACCTGTTCGACCCTGATATTTACACCGATGGAAGGATCTCCGTTCAGGGAATTGACGGCGTTCTTATCCCTCCCGAAGAAGAAGAAGAAGAACGCACTCGCCGCATCACTCCACTTGTCAAGGTTGCTGCTCCTAAACCAAGAAGAGGTATTCCTTTTTATTAATTAATTAATAATCAATGCTTTTAGTTTTCCTTGCTTGCTTCAGTTTATTATAATTATTTATTTGTTAGGGATTCATTTAGTTTTTGGTATTCGGTGACTAGTGTTTGGTTGGAGTGAATTGAGGGAAAACTTGTTTGGGTTAAGCACCTTTATTTTTATGTTGGCCGGCAATTCGTGTCTATATTTATGGCATTGTGCTTTCCGGAAAGGACTGGTGTGGAATAGAATACCACGTGTGAAGCCATGGTTTCGTTTCACTTTTTTCGGAAGAGAGTTTTTGTGATTCGCGTGTATGTATGGTAAACTAGTTTAGGGTTTTGGTATCCACTTTGCAACGCATTATTAAACTATTTCGGGTTAATTGAAGAGGAGAAAAGCTTCGCTCTGTTGAGTAAAGCACTATGTATCTATGTGAGATTCTTAGAAGCGGTGAGGAACTTGCCAAATATCAAAGATGCAGACAAAAAGGGTGGTGAAATGAATTTTCATTTCTGTATAGTCTGATTAGCCTGTCTCTTTGTCCTGGCTAGTCCATGTGATTGATTAATAAGAATAATTCGGTGTGCCAAGCTGTAAGCCACATTCTACTTTCCCCACCCAGCCCAACTTAGGTGCTAAAACAGTCTTTCTGTCCATATTATAATCTGATTATTATATACACCCACACCCTCCATTTTGTTGCTTCATATCTTTTATTTACACTCTATTAATTCTAGTCAACTTACATATATTTGGATTCCTTTTTTTTTTAATTTAATTGTTTGGTACGAATTTAGGAGGGATATAAAATTCATTGATTCCAAATTTCCAATCACCTTCTGAATAAAAAAACTTGTTTTCTTTCTTTTTATTGTATGCATGTGAAAGTGTAATAGAATTGCCTGGCTATTTAGTTGACTTAACATTTTATTTTTTACCTAAACGTATGTGGCAGGGAAGTTGGTGGAAGTCGCCTGTAGCATGTTTGGATCTTTTGGACAAGTCTGCCAATGAAATCGCTTTCTCAACTAATTACAAAAATAATAAAGAGTGCATGTATGTAAACTCGATGAATGGTAAGTTTTACTTTTACCCACCACTCATTGCTTGCTTTTATTCATTTCTTGCAATAGCAGGTCTGATCTGATTCATATTTTCCCCCCATGCATTATGCAGTTGTAGAGTAATGATTTCAATACAAAAAGGATGGAAGCATCGTGAATCTATAGTTGGAGAGCGATTACACCGAAGATAACAAAAACAAATTTTCTGTCATTTTGGTCTCATACTGTAATTACATACCATTTTTTTATTAAATTTTATTTTATGTTGATTCTCCGTCTTTATGCGTAAATAACCGACACCCCTTCTTGGTTGCCTTTTTTTTTTTTTTCTTCTTGTTTGTATGTATGTGAATCAATTCATACATAATCTACTTTATTATTATTATGCCTTCCAAATGATTATTATGCCTTCTCAATTTCCAACTCGTTTTCTTTAGCACATTTTTTTAAAAAGAAGAACAACTAACGATGAAAAGGACAGCATAAGATTTATTTATTTAAAATAAACTAATGAAGTGGACATCTGAACTAAATTTTTTTTTCTTCTAAAAAAAGAAAGGAAAGAAATGGACCAGTGCTTAGTTTTGAAGCAGGTGTGTGTGTGCTTCATTTCCTTGTGATTGTAAGCGAAGCTGTTGTTGAGGGGTTTATTTCATGGAAAGCTAAAGCAATGGTGGCGATGATACTGTGGCAGGAAGGAAAGGAAGTAGTTGTGGGATTAATTATTTGCCGAATAAGACAGAGCAGCCAATGGTCTTGCATTGCTGGGCCTAAGCTGGTGCCGGTTATTATAATATTCAATAAAAGCCTCTTAATGGACTAAAAATAAATTAAAGCCTCTTGATGTAACGTCACGTTTGTGCTTTTGTAGGAAACCATTACTCTTAAAGTTGACCCTAACTTTTATAGATCTAACAAATTCTACTCTCTTTTCCAAATTTCTTTCCCGATTAAACTATGGAGTGAGAAAAATTACAGCACTTTCAAATTTCAATACGAAGTTAATTTTCTTTCTTGCACCCAAGATTTATTCCTTTACTCTCGCGTAAGAAAAGTCCTTTAGCTAGACGTATTCCTTGTATGTGTGCGTGCTAGACCTTTAGATGTTATCCTAATCTGTAATCCTTTGGAAGCATTGACATTTGTACTAGCCAAGAGGTGATATTTGTATAATACTTACACTATAGTAACATTCGTTGACAAAACCTAGCTTGCATACTAATTGCACGTCATCATCTTGTCTTTCTCTATTTGTTTATTGCCGATTTCAGGACTTAGGTATGGTGGAGGCAATTTAATAAAAAATAGGCTTAATTGTATATTTATACCCAACTTATTCTCTTCTTAAGAATTTTGCTTCCAATTTTTTTTTCTCTGCATTTTGTCTCTTATTTTTTAATATATAGCAAATTTACATGGCCGCAAGTCTAAAACCTAAGAACCTAATCTCATAATAGATTTTAAACATCCTGCTAAAGTAAGCAAGTGTTTTTTAACTCAAATATTCGAACAACTTAGGTTCTAAGTTATGGCAGAGAAAACATTAAAGCTAATTTTTAATTGTTCTATTAGATGAAAAATTTGTTTGACCTATAGATAGTATTTGATAAACAAATTTTTTTATTAGTTTGTAGTATTTTTTTAAACACCACTTCAAGTAATGTTTTTTGGAGAGGTAATTAAATTTTAAAATAGGTTCTCTTTGTGATTATGGTTTTCATGAACACCTGAGAATGAAAATAAGTATAAAAATTATTTTTTATTATTTAGAACTTATTCTTTGCTGCAACAAAAAAGAATGTAACATATGGGTGAGTACCTATTATGGCTATCATTTATTATAACAAAAAAGATAATGCAGTCTATAAGTATCCTTAGTCCTATTATCACTGTTTGTCAAAATAAAGAGATAATGTGATTATATATATATATATATATATATATATATATATATATATATATATATAAAAGAATGAAAGCTCATATCAAATTTGTTATTATTTATTATTGATTATGATTTTAATTATATTTCATTTCTAATGAGTTCAGGAGAGAGTAGATATCGTTCCTTTTTACAATACCCTATCCTATTCAGAAAATTATCTTTCTCTTTTTTATAAGACGCTTTATTCACTTCACTTTCCTTCTTTTTTTTTTTCTTTTTTTTTTCCTGTTTTCACTTTCCTTTTATCGTCTCCCACAATCACACGTTTTTTTTTCCTGTGTTCATTTTATTCACTGGCGATAGGTATGCCTCTTGCCATTTTCCCCGCTTTTTGTTTTTTCCTTTCTATAGTTCGTTCCGGAATCTTAATGCCGGATCATTGTTTGCTTGGTTAGGGAAACTAACATCTAGAACATAGTTTTTGCTTTCTAGTATTGCTCCAGAATAAAAAATATTCCAAGGAGCTATGATTTTTTATAGTAGCAGAAATTCAAACAATATAACGATTAAGAACATTCGGTTGGATGATAGCCTCAACACAAAAGTTAGTGAATAACATTCCATAGCCATCCGAGGTTAGAACATAATGTATGTAATTTGACTTGTCTCCGTAATATTTGCATTCAGTGCCTCTCTCAAAGTCTATAACTTCAATGAAATCTGCATTTGTCAATTTTTAGAAAGGTCCTAACTGCAAATTTTGTGAACAAAGAGACCCAATCAAATCGTTTCTCAGTTTATATATATCTTTCTTCTGCTGATGCATCCAAAGTATAACATGCTATCCCTACGTGCAAGTGTTTGGTTTGGTTGTTTTCTATTTTTATTAAGTGATGAAAATGTGTTTGGTTGGATTTCTAAAGACATCTCCAGTAAAAATGAAAATAGGAAACAATCAGAAAATGAAAACAATAAATTCTTGTTTTTAGTGTTTTCAGTTGAGAACAGAAATCTTATTTCGGATAAAATGAAATTGCGGGATGACAATGAATGTAATTTTAAGCAAATATAAAAATACAAAAAGACAAGAAGTCAATATATCATAAATTTTTAATATTTTTATTTAATAAAAACAGAAAATAAAAAGTCAAATCAAACATGTTTTCAGAATTCTAATATTTTAAAAATGAAAACAATTTTCAAAAAATAAAAACAGGAAATAAAAATAAAAAATGAAAATGCAAACCAAACATACCCTAATAATGCAGAAAAGGAAGACATCTATCAGTATGGTGATGGAAGGCCACCATTTTTTTTATATATAAAAGGGTATTTAAGTAAATAAAAAAAACAAAAAAAAAATGAAACGGAAATTCATTTAGTAATTAGTTACAAATAATTTTATAATAAACAAGAATACTGATTAAATTTTTAATTATATACTCTCTTTCAAAATGAACATAAAAAAAGGAATAAGATATGCGCAGTAAAAATTGAGGTACTGAGCTTCAATGACTACTCTATATGCGTAGCCTAAAATGTCTTGGTGTTTCTTTCAACATGTGTATGTTACTGAATCAAATCATTTGTCTCAAGTGCATGTTTTATTCCTCCAACACCTTACTAAAAGCACAATTGTAACTAAGAAAAGAGTTGTAAGAGATTTTTCTTCCAGTGTCATTTTTCAATTAACGAAAAAGAGAGAATTTTAATCCGTCAAATACATGGACGACTTGCTAAATAATGAATTAATAAGGCATTTTAATGTACATCACGGAGGGTAAAAGCTCAACATAATAAAACAACTCTTATTTGCAATACACGTTTATGATGAACATGAACCAACCTCTATTCACAATGATAATGAAATAGTTGACAACATAGGGCTCTAATCTTACATAATTATCAAGTCCGATGATATAAATCTACACTCCAACAGTAACCTTATATGACACAAGTTCGGGTGTTGTTCAATTTAGAAGCAGTGCACTATTTGGTGCATGAACTGTTTCAGATTGTAACTCCATTTCATTTTTGCATTCAGAATTGTTAACATCATGTGGATCTTGGCATTCTTCTTTGTTTTCTGTGGTTACATTTTCCTTAGAATTCAGCTTGGCTTGGGTTTTCCGGATTGGTTTCTTTGAAACCACATCTTTATTATCAAGTCCGAAGATAAGACTTATCTTCTCCTGAATTGTTGTTCATAGTAGGTTCTTTGTGCCTGCCAAGCTTTGGGGATCTTGGGCGTGTTGTTGGTATCTAATTGGTAGATAAAATACATCAGAATGTGTAACGAAAAAAAAAACGATAGAATATCAAGAGAGAGATTAAAAACATTGTAGCAATACGAGATAGCTATATTATATTACTTCAAGATGAGAATCTATTACCATAAAAAATTAAGGAAAAGGGATAGATGGTAGATTGTGAATGTAGACAAACATTTCGTGACCACAATTGGAAGTTAACTTTTAGATTAGTTACCTTCTTCAGCTCAACTTTGGGAGGTGGTTCCTTATAGAAACTTGGCATTGGAGTTGCTTTGAATGCCATGCTCTTCCTCAATAGCTTGATCTCTGCCTCTTGGTTTTCCTGCCGGAAATCCAGAACAAAATATGGAGAGAATAAGCTTAAAGCAGCAGATAAGCTGTTAGTGAAAACTTAAGCATCAAGATGAAATAGAAATATGTTGAAGTCAGTTTGTATAAATTTTTCAACAAGTACTAATGAGAGAGAAGAAAAATAGAATCAATTAATGCATTTCAACCTATGAAAAAAATTAGATGAGAGATCTTTTAAGAAATGTTGGCATTACATCAGTTAATTTTAATTTAAAAGAAAGTTTGATTCATTTACCTCTTTATTTTTTTTTCTTTATAAGTAGTTATTGATAAGTTTATCTATAATATTTCCAAGATAGTTTAGTTAAGTTATTGTGATGAATGATGATATACCTTTGATTTAACTTGTAGGTTAGTTTTCTCTGCTTCCTTGGCTATAATTTTTGAGAAAAACTGAGTAAAAAGGGATAAAATGGGATTAACATCTGGTTTAGGCATTTGCAATAGTAAATCAATGGGGCTGTAAGGTTCAATTCAAGCAACAACCTCCTTCCGCTTCTCAGCTCTTTCTTCCAATCTAAAGGAAAATCCACTTCCATTGCTTCTCAGACAAGGGGTAGCACTTCTGCTAACATATATATAAAAAAGTTTTCACCAACATTTTAGCTAAAGTCAGAGAAGAAAGGAAGCTAGTTCATTAAGAATTGAAAGAACTCAAATCCTATAAGAAATAGAAGAGCAAGGATGACAATATGTCCACAGAGTAATAGGGTATAAATCATACGAAGTTGTGGAATGAGAATCATCATCCTCTTTATTTGCTTTTGCAGTTTTTGCTGTGCTTGACACCTGATCAACGGGTCTGCAATAATGTAAAAAACCTTAAATCGATAATTCTTGATGGCAACACTACAAACCTTAAGACTGAAACAGAATGTAAAGATGGATTTAGTAAATCCTAATCTTGGGAGGTTGTAACTTACAACGATGCCTCAGAAGTTTGGCTCTTGGTGAATGCAGTAACTGTAGTGGACCTACCAAACTGGTACAAAAAACTAATGTCATGAACATAGAAACAAACCATTGATAAGAGGCAATGAAATTACACAAAGAAACGACGATGAGGAGAATTGAAAGTCTCTACCGCAGAGCGTTTCAAAGCAGGCATGCCAGTGTTGGTTTTTGCCAGGGAGTTGACTTCAGAGTTTGTTGACTTGTTTAAATGACGAATGTGGCCCTCACCTCTGATCCCATTACCTTGAATATGTCTAACTTTTGGCTTCACAAGATACCCATCAATGCTTTTCTGCATAGCATCTTCACCAGCTGATTTGGCTGGGAAAGAAAGGCTTTGTGAAAGGGATGGCCTTAGTTTTTGAGATATTGAAATTGGACCCTTCAAAATGGGTTTGTCTTTGGCATATTTGTTGCTCCTGGAAGCAACACTTGCTCTACCACCAGTTTCCTAATCACGTTAACTAAATTAGTAAGAACCCCTTACCACGCTTATATTATGTGTTGTAAGTGTAAATACTCATCATGACCAGTAGTTAAGTTGAAACAAATAATAATAATAATTCAGATACATTCTGTATGGTACCTTGGCACCTTTTGAATTTTTATTTGCAGAAGTTTTAGAGGCTTCAATTACAACTTTGTCACCAGCAGAAATGGGGCCTTTAGCATCCACTGTGGGTTTAGAAACTTCATTCTTAGTCTGAATTTCTGCGCCATTACAGTCATTTTCTACTTCTTTCTTTATATTCTCCACCTTGGTTGTTACCCCAATAATACGTTTCTCTACCTCCACAGCAACCCTGTTTTCAGATTCCATTGTGCTGTAAATTTCACAAAGTAAAGTCGAGTTGAAGGATGATCCATTGTAAAAAAAAAAAGGCATATTTTTCTCTGTTTCTGATGCACACAATTTTAATCCATAAACTATACCCATCAGGAGTAATTTCTTTTATACTTACATTTTAATTTTAATCCATAAAAAAGAGATAACACTATATATATATAATATAATTGTTTTTACTCAACAAAATATATTATCATATATGATCATCTTGTTAACTTTTAGGATAACTAAATTTATTTTTTTACATTATGAATACAATTATTTTAAGCTCTAAAAATGAATTTGTTTCTTTTTGTGCCTTAAAAAGTTTAAAAGGTTTCAAAATGATTCTTAGCATATGTTATTTAGATTAACGTTAGAAATGTTATACACACATTTCAATACAAATTAACGGATAAAGTAAAATAAAAACAAAAACAAAGATCATAATCCTTTGATAAAATTATTTTTATTTTAAAAATATTTTTTCATCTAAAAATCAAATATATATTTACTAATTATGTGATATGTATTTACGTGTTATATCACATGTCATCTTAGGATGATTGTCGTGTAATATGTTCGAAAATATGTTACATCATTACTTAAAAATAAAATAATTATAAAGATAATAAAAAAAATAAAAAATAAAAAGAAAATCAAATGAATAAAATTAAATTTGCTACAAGACTAAAATTATAATTTATATATGCAAGAAATGACATAGGATCAAAATGAACAATTTTTTTAAAATGACTAAAATTAAGTTTTATATGAAACCAAAGATATATTTTAGAACAAATTTGAAGGTGCTGAGACCCTTCGTTCTTTCCACGCTCCAAAAATCGTGCAGTTCCAATGGAAAGAGAAAACAACAAAAAGAGAGTAAAAAAAGAAAGTAAAAAAGAGAGTGAAAAAAAAACTCTAAAATACAATCCAATTGTCTCGTGATGACGACTGAACAAATATTATAATACTATTGATTACACTCGTCCTCTCCTTGAGTTTTTTTAAATTACATACAACACTTCTATTTTTCTATTTCTAGAATAGCCTTTAATGTTTGAAAACTAAAAATTACACTTAGACCCCTATAAAGAAGCCTATTGTGTTATTTGAAAAAACCTCCAGGATGTTATTATGATTTGGGCTATGTTTTATATATGCAAGAAATGATGGCCCATGAGAGAACAAAAGCATACAATGCCATTGCAATTTATTTCATTATAGGTGTTCTTAATAGGGCAAGATCTAGAAAATATACAAGACAACTTTACTTTAGAGATCTTCTTTTTCATAATTTTTACTTAAACTTCCGTAAAAAAAAAGAAGAAAAAAACACTTAAACTTCGAAACCTTCCTTGCTACGTAAATTTGATGCGGTTTATACGCGCGCGTGTGTGTGTGATGATTTTACTTAAATTTAGACTTCAGCGTTGTCCGTTCATATAAGATTAGTCTCTGCATTTTTACAATCCTCGGAAATAAGACAAGCAATAAATAATGAAACGGAACTTCATTCCCCGCACTCCGCAAATTTAATAACAGATAAGATTCACTTGATCTAAATCTAAAATACACAAAATTCAATCAATGAAGCAACTGTAGAATCAAATCACAATGGATGGAAGGAAGACAAAATGCATATGTAAAACATCATGAATGTGAAAAATTCAGAACCAGAAATCAGATATAAAGTATAGACCACGGTTACCTCTAAAACTTGTGGTTCTTGAGTACTGGACTTGATTTAATAAAGACTCACGTGGACAAACAGTGAAATGGAGATCGCGTAACGAACTAAAAGATTGTGTTGTGTTGTATTGTGCTTATAATTGGCAGTGCAGAAGACAGAACAGAACAGAGTAGAATGTGAGTATTGATGGTGGTTTGGATTATGAGCACAATAAGAGAAGACTTTTAAAGTGTGATCGATTATATAGTTGTTGAATTTGAAAGGTGTGAAAGAGAAAACTCAAGATTTGTTTTGTGGAAAGACTAGCTTTCAATGAATGGGATAAATGGATTAAGAGGAACTGCCACAATGACTTTTCTACCACTCCGTAACTGTCACTGGAAGCAAACTTCATTTCTTTTATTGTTTAACTGTCACTGCAACCCATCTTATGAATGGTGAAATTAAATTACATTACATGACTTCGGAAACAACGTCTCACATTCTTCCTCTTCCTTCTTTGTTAATCACCACTATTTTAATTAATCAATCATTTCTCTCATAATTATTATCAATTCCTAAAGGAAGGTTTCTTTGTAATATTTTTGGTTTGGAGATTTTGGCACAGGCATTTGTGGTTGTCTACAAAATGCTGACTATGGTTCAACCAATTTGACCCAATTATTGATGAATAGGATAATGCTTGTTTCTTCTCGGGAAAGAAGAGAACCTTACCTTGTCCACACCCCTATGAATTTAGTTATAGTGTGGAACAAATCACTCTCTTGGTTTTGTTCATTTGATTATAAAGATTAATCAAACACATATTTGCATATACATTTTTTAAGCAAAATATTTCTTAATCAAAGTTACTGATTAATTTCTCGAAGTACTAAGATTCACTTAATAAATTAATCTCTTTTAATATATGTTTTTACATATACATAAGTTATAGATTAAATATTTAATTATATGTTTAAAAAATAAGATTATTTATCGATCATATCACATTATATTATTCATATTTTATTATTTATTACATCAATAATGAACTCATTATACCTTGTTTAAGTACTTCATTATGAAAGTTGGCAAGCATATACACCTCAGCATTATATTATACAAAAGAGGAGGGGTTATAATTTTTTTTTTCTCTTATAATATAGTTAGACCTTAAATATAAATACTTTCTTTCAATAAAAAATTTTGAATATTGATTTACTATGTTGTAAAAAAATAGTCTTTTCTACTAAATTCAACCCCGTTGATAAGCGTTACAATTAGATTGAAATCATGTAGAATAAAATACTTGAATTTTCATTTAGGTAATAAGTTAGATAACAAAAAATGATGGTAGAAATGAATGTTTGAAAAAGGAGGAATGAAGGAAGGGAAGGGGGAAGTGTAGTGTATGAGAAGATGGGAATGGTAAGGAGTGAGTGTTGTGGGATGACATGGCAGGAGGGAGCAAGGAACATGATTGGTCTTGAGAAGTACCCCACCACCTCACCTCACCTCACCTCCCATCAACCGCGCGTGAGCTGTCAGAACGTGCCGCTTTCACACCATCCAACTTCCCGGCTCCTCCTGTTATTTTCTATTTTCCTTCCAATTCAAATATCCTATTTAAAGCATTCCAATCGAATCCGCTAATAGCCCAGTTTTATCTTGTGCGGAAATATTATTTTTTTTCAAATTTTATTTATTTATTTTGATCAATTTTAAATTAGTTACAATTCATTTATCTTGCTAAATCTGACTACTATCTTTAGTAGAGTCTGACCTTCTAGTCATATTTTTTTATCTACCCGATTTCAAAATTCAAAGATAAAGCAACTAAAGCTCTCAAGCTTTATATCCACCAACAAAATTAATACTTGCTTTTAGGTTTGATAAAGTAAAAAATGTCACATGTGTTTGCAAAAAGATATAATATATGGTTATCTTATTTAAAGTAAAAATTTTCTTTTAAAAATTATTTTAGACCCTATTTGTCGTTGGACTGACCTGGCCAACATCTGATTTTATCTTAGGAGATCAAACTATAGTGTAATTCAGACTAATGACTTGTTTAGAGAAAAAATAATGATTTTGTAATTTGTTGCTACTCATCTCCAATCCTAATAAAAGTGAGACAATTTATCTGCATTTAGTATTTTTGGCTACACAATTTATTAATTAACTAATAGTATTTTAGGGAAAAAATAATTAATAATTTTTTTGGTCTTGTATAAGAAATATGTCTCTTAATCTATTGGACTAAAGATTAATTTCACTTGTAATATGAGATAGTTATTAACTTACACATGGTAGAAATTGAATACAAATTCTCATGCTAATCCATCATTCTCACTCATGTGAATGGAGCGAGACCTTACATTTGCACCAAATCTTTGTATTAAAAGAAAAAAAAAGGACAAATAATTTTTGAAAAAAGTTCTTACATAAGGACAAAGGTAATACTTTAAACATATTTTTTCATACACAATTTTCTACCTGTACTTTATTCAATTATTTTTACTAATTATTATGTTATCCTTATAATTTCAAGATTGGTTAAACAATTTTGAAATATTCTCTCCAGTTTTCCCTAACTAATTTTATGTTTGTAAATAGTAATGTTTCAAATAAAGTACTATTTTTTAACATGCACATTGTTTGACAGAGATTTGATCATCTATATTTTCTTTTTCTTTTCCATGATTTATAGTGCATTGTTACTTCTAATATATATATATATATATATAATATTTTTAAAATTTTAATTATAAATTATTGTTGATTTATATTATATTACATTTTATTAACATAAAGTAAATTATAAACAAAAATATCCAAAAAATTACAGTTTAATAAAAAATTTGAAGACCTAAGTCCTTGTTATAATCCTTTTCGACCTAATTACGATCATGATCATGATGAAGCGGTAATAGAGGTGATGATTATTATTATTTGATTAAATTATTCATTTGATCCGTATAGTTTTACCATTGTTATCTTTTTAATTCCTATAATTTGAAAGTGATTTTATTAGTCCTTAGTTTACATTTTAATTTTCTTTTTAGTTCCTGTATTTTGAAAGTAATTTTTTTAATATTTATAATTT
The DNA here is from genome assembly GCF_000004515.6 of Glycine max. Taxonomy (NCBI): domain Eukaryota; kingdom Viridiplantae; phylum Streptophyta; class Magnoliopsida; order Fabales; family Fabaceae; genus Glycine; species Glycine max. The sequence continues at coordinate 42,408,178 of NC_016090.4, read as the reverse complement.
TAATTTTAATTTCTTTTTAGTCTCTATAGTTTCAAAGTAATCTTTTTAGTCCGTATATTTTATATTTTAATTCCCTTTTAGTCCTTATCATCAAAATATGAGTAATATTATTAATTATAATTACAATTAACTACAAAAATACTAACAAATAATTCGTAACTAATTTATCGCAAGATAATTTATAATAAAAAAATAGTTGATAATTTATAACTAATTTATAGCTAATTATATATATATATATATATATATATATATATATATATATATATATATTTTGTAGTAAGGACTAAAAATAATTAAAATACAAATAGGGACCAATTGATTAATTTAACTTTATTATTTTATTCCAATAGCAATGAGAATCAATAGTGTCATAAAAAAACGTTTTTTTTTCTTTCTATTTTGGACTTTTTTTATTTTCCTATATATATGTTAATTATTGTTTTGTTTTTTTAACAGGCTCAGCACATTGCTTTACAATCAATTTATCCATTATATTTGGTAAATATTTTTATTTGTCAGTGAACTCAGATTAGAAAAGACAATTTTTATCCTTCGTCCTTCTCAGATGTTCAATTTTTTTTCTTTTTCAACTGACTATTTAAATTGGCTTATTTGACTTGCACGGTTAGGGTAAAGCTTTCAAGTCCTTATGTTATAGAGTAATTAATATACCATACTAAATTTAGTATGTAAAATTGTTTTTTTAGTTTTTTATATTATTTTTGTTAGTTATTGTTTCTTTGGTCTATTTTTTTTTTTGTTTTTTTCTTAGTTGTACTATAGATATGTTGTCATTAATATTTAATGTAATATAAATTAGTCGATATAATTTTTATATGATTTATATTTAAATTGTATTTCTTATTTATTACAAGAATTTAGATTTTCTAATTAATGGCATAATTTAAACCTATAGTAAATATTTATATCTCATGGAGAAAGAATTTGACTTTTCCAATTAAAAAGGTCTTAATATAATTTTTTTTTCCAAAATACTAATAAAATACTGTACTTTTAAATTAGGCTTTTGTTAAATAAACAAGTCATATTTATGTTTTCAGTTCAGAATTTGAGATATAAGTCAATCATCTTTAAAACAAAACTTACACTAACCACTAGGGTAAGCCTAGTAAGAAAGTTTAGAGTAATATGTAGGTTCAAACCTCAGTCATCATTATAAAATAAACTTACACTTATTTCTAATATTCCTAATTTATATAAAACATGAAATGTACATAAAAAAAATACAATACCTATAGACAAAGAAAAGCAAAGGAAGAAATTATGAGGAGAGGAAAAACGTATTAGTTCACTCGGTGAACTTACCCTCGATAGCTGACCGCGTAGCAAGCATGATGACAACACTCCTCTTATATGTGATTCGATTATGAAGCTGGGATATATTTGACCAAGTGATAGACAATAGTCACCAAATCCTTCAAGAAAAAATTGAGGCCTAACTTTTTGATACGTAAAAATTGAATACAGTATGAGGAAATATAAGATTTATAACATTAATACACTATACTTAATCAACTGAGTTAAATCTTTTGATATTGAAGTCTAATTTGTACATAAAAGATGATATATATTTTTATTAGCAAAGAAATTATTATTATAAACAAACAGGATAAGGGTACAAGGAGTATCCAACCTTGGAACAAAATTGCATGCCACAAAATGTAATTTGAGTAAAATTACATGCCATAAAAGAGAATATTAATCCTAATTTGAGTAAAATTCATAATAAAAAAATCCTAATTGGAGTAATTATCCTCACTTAATTTAAGAATTTCATAATTAATCAGACAGCCAAAATCTCACTCATTGATCTGCCAGAACTTATGACCCATATATTGACAATTACACTCAAGCCAACTCCTGGATAATGAAAGGGGGATATGCACTATCACTCAGCCTTCTTGTAGGCATCATGTTTTTGTTAAATATTGATGTCCACATGATTTCTTTCATTATATAATGGAAATCAATGCAAATTGAATTTTGTCCAAACCTCTATCCATCTTAATAACAAATTTTATACATTGAAAGGATTATGGTGTATCTTCTCAAATAATTTTCCAATTACTGAAGGCCAAAAAGAAAGAGAGAGTCTAGTTGTTAAAGATTTGGTTAGGTTGCATTAGATTCTAGATTTAAACATCCTTACTTTCATTTTACATTAAAGGAGAGAGAGAAAAGAGACAAGAGGCAATGATAATTTAAAGATCAGCATATAGCCATATGCATATACCCACAAATTAAAGGCACTGACTAGCGTTCAGTGGACCTTCCATTGTCCTCATCCAAAATGCTCGAGGATATGTTGAAACTTGAAAGCAAGCATAGGAATCAAAAGGCCCGCGTGGTATGTTTCTCAGTATAAGAGTACATATACAGTGAATGGCAAATTCTACAAACCTGTGAAGGATTTTTACTCCCATTTAGCATTTTTTTTTGTTTTCTTTTTCATGAGCTATGAGAACAACAAATTTTAGTAAAATGTCACGTGTGAGAAGTGATACACGTATAATAAATTATATAATAACTTATATAACATTATATTTTGTGTCTATGTTTCTACTCTATTTTATCATTTATAATGTTTCAAATTCAAATTTATCTTTCTTTTTTCTCTTTCTCTCTTTTAGTTGTATTTTGTTGTACAAGTATAATTTCTCTTGTTTTAATGGTGCTGTTACCTTCTTTTCTTTTTTCTCCTTTGGAATTTTCCGCATTTACCCCAAATTCTTTACTTCAGTTTTTCTTGAGGACTACAAACAATTGTAGTGTAATTTTTTTGTGCATTTTCATGATAATGTTTTTCAGTTTGTTTGTGAATTGGAGTAGAGGTTGAGATTGATAATGGTGAGAATCTCTAGTTAATGCTTATGCTCAATGAAATCATTAAAAAAAACATAAAGAAATGCTTTTGATGCTTAATGGGTGGAGAGGAAAGAGGAGAAACAAGTCACCTTAATTTAATGATAAGATCTTGATCTTTAGATTAAGGTAGAATAGAGAGAGAGAGAGAGAGAGAGAGAGAGAGAGAGAGAGAGAATTTTCCAATTTGGTGTAGGTATAAACTTTGATACCTACTGTCCACTGTTAATTAATCCTATGTCTCTCTCTCTCACACACAATTATAATCCAAAAAATCACTATGAAGATACATTGACCATGGCCAAGTTATAAGATTGAGACAGACGATCATTTAAGGTTGTTTTGAATAAGGGGATTTGGAAAGTTTGCAATTTTTCTTTTCCTTCTTTTTGACTTATCAACTAAATTTTGGCCATTGATCTTAAATGTTAAATTGCAAAGATTTATAATTGAATTGATTAAACCTTTTCCCCTTTTATATATAGGTTGTTTTACATTATAATTCTTATCTATAAAACATTCAGAGGCGAGACAAATAAAATTCAGATAGTGATATTTTTGACATTAGGCAACTCATTATAATCCTTTGAACCCTAAGTATTAAGCATGACAGGCACTACTTGAAAAGCTCCCTCTACCAAACTCCATTATCAAGTCTCATCAGTTCATGTTAAACTTGCTGATATGAATTCTCCTAAAATAATGATGCATTCAACACTTTTAAATAAATGCTGGTATGGCTGAAATTTAGATGTCAACAAGTTGAAACCCAAATGTTTGAAATGAATTTTCCTCTATAACAAACCTATCAACAATTTTACAGAATAATAGCCCCTGACTAAGCTTTTCAAGGGCAATTAATTTCACCCCACCGCGAGGAAAAAGCATAAAAAATATTTCCACTTTTTCTCAACACACTGATAGTACCTCCCTAAACCCAATACTAAAATCAGTGCCACCCTTTAAACCGTTTTTACTTAAATCTGCATTGCCTCTCTGCATCATAGCCACGAATTCGTTGTAGTCTATTCGGCCATCCTGAAAGGGTAAAACATGAAAAATATAGTACAGCATATATTTATTTGAACATAAATAAAAAACTTGTGAAGGTCACTTATGAGAATAAAAAAACCAAATAGCAAATAAAGCCTTGTTTAGAATGTTGATTTACATTACATTCAACTGGTAGTATAAAATTACGTTACTATAAAATGTACTCACATTATTCCGATCAGCTTCTTGGATCATTTCCTCCAAGCAGACATTCTCAATGCCAAATTCTTCGCAAGCTTCTTGAAGCTCATCTTGAGTGATGTAGCCACTTCCACTTCTATCAAAAAATGAAAAAGCTGCAACTAAATGATCTTCTCTGTCAACTTTGTTTAAATGCAATGTTGCAGCTATGAATTCTCCATAGTCAATTGTGCCACTGTTATCAACATCTGCCTGCAATCAGAAAACAAAATAAAAATGGGACAAATGGATTATAAAAATGTGATACTAAAAATGATTAACACTACCTTTACCATTTTGGTTGCTATTTACTATTTTATTTTTCCCTACTTGCATAAGAATGTTGGACTAAATGGTACTCAAATATCTTTCCCTTGTAAGACTAATCATAAGGAATGGAATTAGAAACACTAATCATGATCTAGGTCAAGTTACAACTTGAACATGTGAAGTCCAATAGGACTACTACTACAGTTCTACTTACATATTAAGAATTATACCTAGCTCCTAAAACAATAAGAATCTTAATACTATAAGGAGAAATTGTTTGGCCAAACAAGAAAAAAAGAAGAGAAAATGTAGGTTTATTTTGTGACATTAAGAAAATTTAAGATAATTCTTGCTAATACTTACAGCTTGCATTAGATCCAAAATTTCTGGTTCACTGAGATTTGCACCAAGCATTTTCAATCCAGCCTTGAGTTTTTCTAAAGTAATTTGACCACTGTTGTCCGTGTCTATCATCTTAAACATTACTTTCAATTCATAGATTTCTTCTTCAGAGAGATTCTCTGCAATAACCTGAAGAGAACAACAAGGAAAGCATTATGAGTGCTCGATTTAACAATTCCAAGTAGAAGTATGTTCATGTATTCTACTTTCCTAATAGAAGTTATAGTGCAGAGTTATGTGTTAGAAAAATTACTTACTCTAAGAGCCATTTTTTTTAGTTTGTTTGTTACAGAAAACTGCTTCAGGCGACTCAAAACTGCAGAATCAAGAGGCTTGTCTGGAGCAACTCCATCAACCTGAATCCAAGGGTGACCTGCAAAGAATCAACACATTATCATTTACAAGGTGATTGCAAAACTTCAACTTCTATGATATCGTGACAATGACAATTAGTACTCACTAGTCAGAAAGTCTAATAAAATGCCTAATACTTTGTCCGAAATCTTAATACAAGAAATTCCTTCTTAGAGTGTGTTTGATCAAACTGAGAAGATCTAACAGCACAGTAATTTTTTTTAAAAAAAAAAATCATTGTAACTTTGTATGTGTTGAAGGTGCATCAAATGAAACTATCAGCAATTAAAAGAATAATATGGCCATGCTAAAGACAAATGTGGCATTGGAATGTGTTTCACTAGCATCTCAATGGAATATGAGTACAGAAACTTACGAAGAACTTCATGTGTTGTTATCCGTTTTCTAGGATCTCTAACAAGCATTTTCTTAACCAAGTCTTTAGCACTTTCAGAGATATCAAACCAAGGATCTGAAGAGAAATCAAGATCACCATGCAAAACTTCTTCAAATATCTCTTGCTCCGATTCTGTTACCAAGGAAAATAATTTTTAGAACAAGAAAAAAACTTAAAAGGGAATACAAATTAAGAAAAATGATTGTATCATTCAAGGGCTAGATATCTTAAGAACTCTTACCACCCCAAAATGGAGGTGTTCCGCATAAGAGAATGTATATGATCACACCTGCACTCCACACATCAGCTTCTGGACCATAATGCCTACGTAGAACTTCAGGTGCGATATAATAAGGACTTCCAACCACGTCCTTAAAAACTTCTCCTGTAAATGAAAATTGTTAGTGACAAACACACATAACAATCATGTAACTTAAACAAGCAGAAAATGTAAGTTTTTCAAGTAATTATTTTGAGGGAAGCATCAGCTACAATTTAATTCTTCGGGAAAGCTCTGCATGTTCTCAAATCAAACTAACTCTTATATTATCAAACAATTAGAAATTGTATTAGGTATAACTTTTAAAATAGTTATAACTAAAGTTAACAATTTTTTCATACATGACCCATAGCTGTAATTGGATAACAAAATATTTTTTTTACACTTTCCGTTCATAAATTAAATTATCTTAATACAACAAATTTGACTCATTCACTGTGAAAAAAAGACTGACACCCAGATACATTGTCCCTGACAAAAACGAGAGGAAAAATCAAATAACTCCCTGTGAGTGGTACACGCAAGCATTTGCCTAATCAAGGAGATTTCCATATGATATTGGTAGCTAAATCAGTTGTACACTTTTTTAAATAAAATAAATAAAATAACAGATTAACACACTCAATATCCTAATATTTTGTTTTTTTTATAAATAGAATATAACTCTCTTAAATTTTTATTTTTTAAATAAGAAGACATAAAATAGTAAATTAACATGGGTTTAACATCTTAATCTTTTGCTTATTTGAAAAAAATAGTAAAAAGAGCAGGTTAATTAATTAATTACCCTCCCAAAAACAAAAACAAACGTTGGCGGAAGAAAAACAATAAGAGAAGGATGTTGATTAGACCAAAAAAGGGGAAAATAAAATGAACGATTTATCCAAACCTGGTTTGAAGAAAACAGACAATCCAAAATCTATCGCTTTAAGGGTGGACTCTTCATTCCCATCAACGAAAAGAAAATTCTCAGGCTTAAGATCCCGATGCATCACTCCAAGGGAGTGACACCCCTCTATAACACTAACGATAGTCCTTGCAAGTTTTGCTGCTTTTCTCTCTGTGTAATGCCCCTTTTCCACAATCCTATCAAACAGTTCACCCCCTTCACACAATTCCATCACAACATAAACAGCAACACCATCCTCATAAGCCCCTTTGATTGATATCACATTAGGACACCCTTTTAAGTGATGCATTATCTCAATCTCCCTCCTCACATCCTCCACATCATCATCCATAACCAATTTCACTTTTGGAATGGACTTGCATGCATAGTTTTTCCCTGTGGCTTTCTCGGTACATAGGAATGTTGTTCCATATTGACCCTTCCCAAGCTCTTGTCCCAAGTTATAGTACTCCTTAAAGTTACCATTTTTTCTCTTCAAAATTGACTCTGCTTGAAGCCCTATTGGTAGCCTCTTAACTTTGTGAGGCATTTTCTGCATGTGCCTTGTTTGTTCCTCTGAAGGCATATTAGTCTCTTTGTCATGTTTTGGAACTGTTGGTTTCAGCTTCATCTCCTCGTGGTTAATTTTCACTACTTGTGGTGGGTTTTCTTGAACATTCTCTAGAAAATTTGTGTCTTGAATTTTAGTCACGAGTGAAGGTGCATCAGAAATTTCTGTGACACTAGTTTGATGAAGCCACCAGAATGAACCCGGAAGAACATAGGGAAATAGTGCATCATTTGAGGTTTTTGATCCGACACAATTGTTTCCCATCATGCACTTGTCACTGCCTTTGCATATAAGAAACAAGAAGCAGGTGAAGCCCGAAATCAAATTCGAATTTCTGCACCAACCCCACTATAGCCTAAAGCGAGTATGTGAAGATTGAAAGGAAAATCAGTGGAGATTTGAAGAAGAAGAAGGAGAGAATGATTCGCATTAACGAATGAAACCCTTTATGGAAACGAAAATGGACGAAGAAAAGAGGTGTAAAGGGATGGTTTTAAAAGCGTAAAAGTAGAAGTTTTCAAAGGAGTGGAAGATGTAAACTAGAAAGGGAAAACGACCCTTGTGAGACAGAGTCCGAGTGGGAATTGTTGGCGTTTGAATAAGAGAAAGTGTTGATGTTATATAGATGGAAAAGATCGTGTGCAATCTCGAGTACGCAATTAACAAAATGGAAATGATCCTTTTTCATGATGAGTGAGGAGAACGAATGCTCCTTCCATGATGACTTTTTAGTTTTTACACGTGGGAAATGTGTATTTTTCATAGAAATTAGTAAGTGAAATGAATCAAGTTATATTAAAAAAAAATTGTGTATATTTAAGAAGAAAGAGATAAAGATGTGAGAATTTAAGATTCTCAATGGGTGAGAGTGAGAGGGATTAGGTACGACAAAAAGGAGGGAAGGTGTTAATGAAATGTTGGAGGAAACGCGTGCGTGCGAGCGAACCAATCCAATGGGAATGAAGGGATCCCACGTGTTGACTGGACGTTCCAGATTTCTTTATTCTACTCGAGTTCGAGTTGTTGTTTTTTGTTCCTACTCATGGTCTTCGCATTGCTATTTGGCACTCTTCTTCTTCAGTACAATCATGATGTGCATTATTAAAGGTTTTTTTATATGATTAGAAACATGTACTATACACATGTAATAGTTTTGCCTTACGAATTAAGTCAAGAGTTTAAATCCAACATGAACTTAAAAGAGATAATTAATCTAACAAATTTGTACGAACCGAATAGTTTTTGAAGAAATTTTATTCTATGCTTTGTTATTTTCGACGTTATTTTAAGAAGGGATAAAAATCTATTTTGTTAGCATCAATCTTTAAAATGAATTTTAAGTACCAATAAATAAAAAAATTATATTAAAATTATAATAATATTTCCTTTTTTAATAAATCTTTTCACTTATAATTACTTAAAATGTAACAAGACCAGAAAAACAATACCTTAACAAGTATGTTGCTTTTGGTTACAAAGTAAAGAGTTTCAAATGCTGAATAAATAATTTTATTTTAAAATAATGATGTTTTTAAAGAAAAATATAAATTATAATCACACTTGTAAGTTGTATGTTACATTATTAATTAAATATAGGATAACGTTTCTATATAGTTTTCAATGTCTTGTTTTGTATTACATGCTTTTGGAATTTTCATTTCAAAATAAAATTGTATTTTTCCTTTTTAATTGATTATTCAATTAAAGAAGATTTTTACTTTTCTTGTTTTTTTACCGGTTCTTAATTTCATTAATTAGTATTTGATTTTTTTAGTTAAATATAATGAGATATATACGAGTTACTACTTACTATTGAAAATATTATATTAATCGTATTAATTTTAAATATTTTAGAATAATTTTTTAAAGGCCTATACTTTTTAATTCAATATTTTTATTATCAATAAAGTAGTCTTTATTAATTAAACTATCTTTTTTTTAGTTTTATAGTTGATATTTTATCACGTTTAATTTAAATTTACAAATATTCATGCAATATACGTAATATTTATTAGTTATTAATAAAAAATGTAAATTTTACTTGGTACTCGATGTTCAATATATTTGATCAATTCAAATATGTCATCATCGACACAAAGGTTGACTAATCCATCTGGACATACTTTTGCAAGCGACCCATTCATGATTCAGCACCAGTCAGTAGTATTTGTTAATAAATCCAAATAAAAATTAAATAATGAACATTGTATTCATCAATGAATACTTCCATAACTCTTTGATGATCTAACAACTAACAACACGTTATCAAATGGAAATGTTTTTATATTATCAACGAATCAAAATGAAAACCTTAAAATTAACAGTTTAATTAACAGAAAAAGAAAAAAAAGGTAAGGGGACATGAACATGGATTTTACGAGAAAAAAAGTCAAACAGATAAGTGGTGCCGCACTAACTTCCATTAGCGACTGAACTTTCTGAACGTGTTTTTTCAGAGGAACGAACAAAGTTAATCGATTCAGAATTTTGTTATGCTCCTAGTCCTTGGAGTTTGAGGACTTTTAGTCTTCATCTTCAAGACAGCAAAGTGGCGTCAATGATGTGATCAAAGCATGAAACGCAAAGCCACTACTACGAGTTAAAGGGATCGTGCAACATGGCATCCACTTCCACAGCAAGAGTCAAAGTGTTAAAGACTCAAAGCACTTTTTGATACAGAATCCCAAATAGTTTTGAACTTTCAATTAGCCCAAAATTTAATTTAATTTTAGATAAAAGTAATTTTAATTAAACATAGATTTGAATAAATTAATTTGTTTTAAAATATTTAATTTAAAAATTGATTTTAACATAATGAATATTATTTAGATTGTGTTAATAAAATCACTTTTAAATATAATTTTCAAATATAATCACTTTTCTTAAATTAATAATAGTATTACATTATTTAAGAAAAAGATTTATCAAGTGTTGGTATGAATAAAATTCAACTTAAAACTCTTGAGATATGAATGAAACTTAAATTCTCATATTAGAATCTCATCAATGAAAAAAAATAATTAGAAAAAAAAAATCATATTAATGATCAATCAAGTTCTCTAATAATAATAAATCTGATAGATCACATTAACCCAAAAAATCAAACTTAACCTTATAACATTTTAAGTATATATTGCATTTAATTGCAAAAATACTTTTATCTTTTAATTTTGTTTTTATTTATAAAATAACACCTTAATTTTAATTTATTTTTAAAAATATATATACAATAAAAGTAGAATGAAACAATAAAATCAAACAAATTAAAAAGTCATAAGTTGATCCTTTTCATTTTCTTTACGATCAAATCAATCCAAGAATTTCATCCAAACCCATCAATGATCAATCATACAATAGCTGTCTGGAGTCATTTTGAATAAACTTTCGTCAACGCGAGAGGGAAACAAAGTTCACTCTCTGCTGCCTCAACTAATCGATAATTTAACCGAAATAATTAATCCAATCATCCGCTATATTAGGGATATTTGAAAAATGAATGTAAATGCACATATCTTTCCATCCACCCGCTGATAATTTGGCTTAAAAATGAATTGCTTAATCATTCTTATTGCCTACAACTGAGTGTAGGGGGAAAACAAAAATTTGGTCACACGCTACATCAGAAACAACTTCAAATAAAAAGTAAAAAGAAACATGTTAATACTTAATACAGAGAAACATGTTACTAGAGGACTTGATTGTGGTCCAGATGTCCACAATCTAATACAAAACTAAGAAAACTTATTTTATACCCAGGGCATATTTAAGGTTTAAACATCTTTAGCCATTGCAACAAAATCAGTATCTCCTGATTCCTTCTCCTTGGATTTAGGATAAGCTTCTGGCCGACGATATTCTTCAATAGGTATCCCTCTCCTCACAGAGGGTGAGGATGACTCTGCATCAAAGATGCTTGGAGACTTGGAAAAAACATCAAAAAACCCATTCGCTGCGTCGAAGAAATGACTGAGACCACTTAACAGGTTACGTTCCATGACTTCAATATCATTTTGTAGCCCAGGAAAGTCAACCACACCACTGGCACCGTCAGATGAGCTAAATGGAACAGACCTTCCTTTAAGTACTTCATCTGTGATATCCTCTTCAGTATACTCTTTGTTTGATTGCAACACTTCGGCGGGCCTGGAAAGCGTCGGAGGTAAAAATGAGATGAATATTTCAGTCACATTTAAAAAGAGAGGGTAACTGGATAGTCCAGCCATATTCTCAAATAATCTTAATGCCCAAACATTAAAATCAACCTATAAAGAACAGAATCTTTTAAAAATCCATATGAAAATACTCCAAAGGAGCACCTCTAAAAGGCTCTGCAGTACCTAAAGCCTGAAAACTGAAATCAATAAAAGCACATCCACATTCCACTGATGCACATAAACATACAAGTGCACCTACATACAAATAGAGATGGGTCCTTATCATAAATTTGAATGGAACCAAATTAGACCCTTTTTGAATAACCTTCTCCATGAGCACTTAAAATGTAAAATGACTAGAGCTTCACCCATAAGGCATAAGTTAAAATCAACTCATGCTCCTCAGCTTTTGGAGAAGTTGGATGAGAAAACTTCTATAAAATTAATTGATTAAGTTGATTTAAACTTATGAGAGAAATTCAATTCATTTTACCTTCTTATTTTCATCTCCTATGAGTATTTATGAAAAAGTTTATCCAAACAAGGCAATACTAGGGTACAAAGGTTCTTATAACTAGGGTTGCTTGGCCATCAAATATCAACTGTGCAGTATGGACCAACTCACTGATGACAAGCTCAATTGGAAGAATCCTCTGTGTGTGTGTAAGTGTGACCAGAATCATTCTCTTTCCCTCCACGTTTCCATACAGAACATTATATCAGTTTGCTTTTCAATTGAAACAGCGTACAATTAAAATCAATTGCATCTTCCACTTCTAATAAGGTTATAGTTCTCTATCTCTGAGTCATCATAAGAAAATAATTTGACATCCAACAACCTAACAAGAAATTATTCAGAATTCTATAATATTACGAAGCCAATTATCTGGTTTGTCTACCATGATAAAAAAATTAATCATTCAAGTTATATCTTAAAAAGACTAAACAAACTAGATTTAAAAAACTAATCCGGCCATTACATAGTATGCCTTACTCTTACTTTCAAATCATTTACCGTAGTCATATTAAATAACAAGCTATTTTTCACCTGGCTTTGCATGAACGCAGATATATGAAATCAAAATAAGATGGAGAGAAATAGAATAGGTGTGATGCAGGCCAAAGGAAGTAATTTTTATTATTTATTAGTAATATATTGATTTGAGTTTAATGGCAATCTTAGTTATACAGTTTTGCTTCTGTTCTGCATCAATAGAAGAACAGGAGCAAAGATAGAACATAATTTACCCTAATTCTTAAACAGAGCAAAGATATAACATACTTTACCCTAATTCTTAAACGGAGCAAAGATGTCAGTGCATCCGTTACCAATTATATCCAGATTTTGATTAAAAAAATTCATCAAATTAGTTTGTGATCAAGGAAAACACACACACACACACACACACACACACCGTAGGCTAGAATTCATAGCAAACCTCTTCCTAATACCTAATCAATGAATCGTATTTTCTTGGGAATCACATTTGAAAGTATTGCCAAAAAATTAAAACGATTTTAATAAGTGATAAAGAAGAGGAAAAAAGAAATATTACTTTCCGATGCAATTCCTGAGAATCTCTTCGGTTTTCTCGCACTTTCTGACGAACTTTCCAGTTTCGACCTCCTCTGTTCTGCACTGAGATTTGACGACCTTGGTGGTGGCGCATCGTTCCGAAGAGTTATCGCGTCGAACATCGTCGCTGTTGTCATCCTTCCAAACCCACCCCATTTTCGTGCTTTCAACTTTCGCACCAAGTCTCCTTTTCCTTTCCTTCCTTATAGCTGCTTGCTTTTGTGTTCGCGACTTGTACTTGCACAACAAGACTTCGGGTTCAAACGGTGCGTTTTGCGATCACGCTTAGATGAATTTATATACCGTACAAGTTTTTTTCCCCGTAAAATATTAATAATTAATTTATTAATTTTTATAACAACCAATCTTATTTTATATACAGTAATAGTATTTAATAGTAGAAGACATTCACATCATCCTAATAAAAAAAAAAGGCATTGAACACAGTATATATCATTGTTTTTTAACGTTGACAACATCTTATTTATAGAAACTATATGATGCAAAAAAATTCAAACAAATTAAGGAATTATTGTAAAGTATAAAAGATTTCATAATGTTTTCAAACGATTGCGAAGGTTCATATAGTGACAGAAAAATGAAGAATATCGTGTGCAATTAAAAAAAAATCAAAAGACATTAATATCATTTACTCATTCGAATATTATTTTTCTATGCAAGTAGTAAAACATAAATTAAAAAATATTTTTTAAAATGATTAATCAATAAAAATATTTTACCATCGTTGTTGAACTTTTAGTTTTGAATAATATTAAATTATTTTAGTTAATAGAATATAATTTCATTGGTAATTTTAAATATTCAAATATGTTTTTTTATTTCTCATAAGTATCCTCTTTTATAGGCAATTATATTTGAGACAATGTCAAATACTAATTATGTGAGTACCTACCTCACCAAGAGAATTTGAATTTTGTTCCACCATTTTGTGATCTGAGCTTTCAATATTCAAATGAATTTAATTTTGATTGAATTTTTTAAAATGTTGTTTAAGTAAATTCAATATTCAGGATTTTATATATAAACTAATTTGTAAAAACTTTTCATATTAAAAATAGTAAGTAATTAATCTTACAGACTTTGCCTTCATCACCATGCTTATTAAAAAAAAAACCAATTTGATTTTCTTAGCATTAATCTTGACATTCGCGGTAATTTTTAAAGTTATGGTCCTCCTAAATTTCTTTTCTGCCTTGTAAAATCTAGATAATTAAAAATCAAGTCACATCTCAAAGGGAGCACTCACGTTGGCCAAAACTAAAGGATTTCAAAACTGAACAAATTTACATCAGCACTGCCATATAATCCAAATTGATCCTAATTCATGAATGTTATTCATGTATCAATATCTCATTATTTAAAATAAAAAGTATAAAATGCATATTTAACTCCAACTAATAAAATTTTTAAACCATTTAATTTTATTTCTTTTGGGCTTCATTTTACCCATCTTATCAACCACACAACAACAACAACCAACAAAGCGCGTGAAAGCCGATAGGGGAGATGCGTGAAATGTCAAGGGTATTTTGGGGGTTTAATTTTATTTTAATATACTAAGCGGTTGCAGGAAGTAACAGCCTCAAGGGAGCTCCTGCTTCAAACACAAAGTACAGTGGGCCAAGCCCAACATTTAGTTGTCAATTTTCAATAATGGCATTTTTAGGAGCTTCAACACGAGATTTTAACTCTTTTAATCTATTTTTTTTTATATCTTTAAGTTTTAATTATATTGTGTGTTCCCTTACTCTTACCAAAATTTCCATTAGATCCTTCAACTATTTTTTTGTTTTAATTAGATCCTGATTTTTTTTTTATTTTCAATTGAATATTTTCGTCTAATTGTCGTTATGAAAAATCAATCACATACTTTGAAGACAGGAGAGTATGTTGTAACTTGTAAGAACAAATGAGGCAACTTTGAGAGTTTTCGGTACATTTTTAACTTTCGAGCCAAACAATTTAGAGACTTTTAAAAAAATATTGACTGAATTGAAGATTAATTTTCATATAGATAATTAAATAGAAGGACCAATTGACAAAAAATAAATTAGGAACTCAAACTGAATTTTGTAAAAATATGGACCTGCGAATCAATTTAACATAGCTTTAATTCTAATCTAAATTACAATATTTTTATAAAAAAAATATTAATGATTAAAAAATATCATAACACAATATAAATTATTTTTAATTAGTGAATGGAGGATAAAAGTCACACCAAGTATGCTAGGAACAAAATAAAACTAAATTATAACATTCATAGACTACGCATATCTAATACCTAATTAATCAATCATATATTTCTAAATAAACTTAATTCTAGAGAAAGACTGAGCAGCAATAATAACAGTAATTTGACATTACATATATTATATTTCTGATAGAATAAGGGACAAAACTAGTCCAACATATATGACCATTATACAAGTGATCTTCGGATAAATACAAAATATTCACCAAACATGCTGGCAAGTGGACCTCATGCCTCTAAGTACCCTATTTTCTTGTTATTGGCTTTCAAACTTTTCTCTTTTTAGCTAATGCATAAAACAACAGTATCGATACTTCATCTCCCTGGTTGACTTTTTCAGGTCATATGAAGTCATATCTTGGACTGCGTCACTGTTTAATTGCTTGTTATCACATATTGTTTGGTCCAGAATTGTCCCATTTTTCAAAGAATATGAATCAGCCTGGCTTGTTTCAATTGGTATTGAAAGATTCTGCTCTGGTGAAGCCGGTACTATTTTCTTATAGTTTACTTCCTTTAAGTTAGGATTTGTTCCTGTGTGCCTGAAGGTACCAAAAAGAACAAGAGCATCAGTTAAATACATATTCATAATAAAACTACACTATGAACTAGTTGGCTTATATTGCATTAGATGTTCCCAAAATATTATTCAAAAATCTTTGTTCCTTTAAATAACAAGAGTTAGAGTAAATAAAATAAATCACCTGAAGCTTTGTATCGTCCCAGGTTCTTCTAAATTTTCCTCCACTACATTGCTGCTTGATACTTTGGCACTATCCTCATTTTTCAAACATACTTCAATAACTTTTGCAGAATCTGAATCAACTGTGCCACCTTTTTCCATGCAGGGGAACTCTTCACCAGCAGAGTTTAAAGTGGACCCGAGGGGATGAAATCCACATTTTCTAACTACTGAAATAACCCTCTCTATTGTTTCTATAGCATTTCTCACGTCTGAGCGTATATATACATTCATTCTGTCCTTCAGTACACTCTTTGTATCATCTTCCTCAACTGGAATGCCATGCACTTTGTTGACATCTTTCTCAGTCTCAACAATCTCTTCACTAACTGTTTCTACAATCTCTTCGTTATCTGCATCTACAATCTCACCATTTTCCTTTTCCATCAGTACACTCAACGAATCACCTTCCTCAATTGGAACGCCAAGTACCTTATTGACATCCTCATCAATTTGTACAATCTCTTCACTACCTGCATCTAAAGTCTCTCCATTGTAATTATTTGCGCATTGGTTGCTGCTATCATCACAGGATACATCTTTTGCCCCGTCCTCACTTTGAACAAGTTCTTCTGTAGGAACAATGCTTGCATCTTGCTTAAGCTCTTCACCATCCATAGCCTTTGATTTCCTAGTGCTTAATAGAGCTTCACGAATTCTAACATACAATGAGTCCTCCAAGGCCTTGCTGAAGTCTTTATCTTTATCATTGCCCATCATAGAAGTCACAGCCTTTAACAGTATGAGAAATTGGTTAATGTCAAAAGGTGATGAAAAATAATAATATAACAATGCACTGAATGCAGTATACATGAGCAAGCAGAAAATGGTAAATAAGCTGCAACCTATCTTCTAACTAGCCATTGCAAATAAAGTGACTATAAGTTCATGAGCCAGGGCAAATTCTCCTAGATAAGTTAAGGGGAATGTTAACAGTTCCCTTGGAGCACCAGTTAAAGAAACAGAAATAGAAAGTATTGAATGAAAAGGAAAGTGTTTATTATTAAAAGCATAAACATTATTTAGTACTTCATTTTTAAGTAATAAGAAGTATTTAGTTGTGTGTCAATTGTCAAATACTCCTTACAAGAGTCTTTCAGACAATCATTAGCAAGACCCGAGTTAAATACATGTAGCAATTAAAGAATCCGTATTAATGAGAACGAATGTTATCCCTTTTTTCCTTTTCCCTCTAATCCTGATTTCCGTGTGATAAAAACAACTCTTTTATCAAATAATATTAACAACAATAACAATAAAGAATCGATCTTTAGAATTTAAAACATAATGCTGCCTTACATTTACTTATAACTTGTTCATTTTGTTTTTAGAAGAATTTGTTGATCTTATTAGTTGGATGCCAGAAAGTAGAAACAAAGTCAATATTGGTTGATGCAATGATGCTTAATAACAAAAACAATCTGAAAAGAATCTACAACCTTCTGATAAAGCCTGAAACCACTGCCGATGAGCTGCCTTGAAATGAAATTTAGGAGGGTTGGAGGTACAAAATCTAGCTTTAAATCCAAATTTGCTATTATCCTACAAAATTTGACAAAAAAAAAGTGTTGGAATAACGATTGCTGACCAAAATCCTTTTTCATTTTTTCCCCACATTTTGGAAGTTAAGCAAAACCATTAGTATATAAATTAAAGCCAGTTCAATTAGTCTAATAATATTACAATAATGATAAATTAATATAAATATCAATTATATTAAGAAAAAAGGAATTAAAGTAAAATAAATACATGAAATATAAGAAATATATATTAATGTAATTGTATTTTATTTTATTTAATATATATTTTGTACTCATAATCGAATTTTTTTAAAATATCATATTCACATCGAGAAATTCTATAATAATTCTGAAAATTTAAGGAATTCAGTACGACAAACTCTCTCCTCCTCTCCTTACTGTGTGCAAGCTCGGTCAACTATATATTGGCATAAAAAACAATTATACCAAAACTCTAGATTTCTTTGGTACCATACCAACTTTCATTGTAGATTACTCAATACTTGTACTCATCTTTGGTTTTCCCCTTTGATCTCCACACTCCAAGTTACTTGTAATTTTTTAGTACTTACTTAAAACTCACCGAAAATAACTTCTTTCTGATGTCACCTTTTGCATAGCATAGCCTCCCACCAAATCAATTCTCACGACATCCTTTGCTTCAGGAATTGCATCCTTGTTTAAATCATCAATTTTTGACTCATGAACCTAAAACCAAATTAAACACACATTTCTTGGAGCTTAGATCTAGTTTATAGTAATTAACTTTCTTGAGAAAAAATAAAGAAGGGTCTAGGGTACTACCGTATTCAAAAGAATAACTACTAAGTCATCTTGATAGTACTCAAACAGATAATAATGCACTATAGCCTCCCTTGTAGCCAGCGGCCATGGAACCTTCATCCTTTCTTCCACAATGAGCAATATAAGTATTCAAAAGTAAAGGCTTTTAGCATGGTCAGTGACACTAAAAAGTAAATCTTTTTTAACTGATGCAGGTAAAGACAAACCTAACTAGTGATATTTGTTCCCCAATTTGGACCCTCTGCAAACGATCAGATACTAAAATTTTGAAACTGGGAATAGTAAACTGAGGCCACCTGAAACAATGAAAATTGTGAAAAGGATATCAGCTAGAAGTATCACTGAGATTTTTATAGTGATCCCCTAACATAGATTCAAATAATTTTTATGCTATACAAAAATAATGTCAAAAGGATGCAAATAGGATGGGCTTGTAACTCTAATTGAATTCATTGGTATAACTTCAATTCTAACCTTAAATAGAAAATTAAAAGCACATATTGCAATATGATTCTTACCATTTCTTGTAGAGAGGGGTCTCCCACGATAGGCATAAAGCTGTAAGTGTAACGAAGGTTAACATTTCACATGTCAGTACCAAAAACAAATTCACATGTTAAAATCATAACATGACCTTTGTTATTAAACTAATCAAAAGGGCGATGCTAAATTTTTTTGGCTCATTATAACATGACTCACAAAGATCTAGAGGTCCATCTACATAGCCTTCAACTAGCAATGTATGAATGGGAGTTCCCTCTGGTCCTTCACGATACATAACACGAAACTCTTCATTATCCTGTTTTAACTGTTGAAAGAAGTAAAATTGTCAAAACTTACAAGTTGATGGAACAACTCGCGTATATCTACTGTCCAAAGCATAAGCAGCACCCAGCACACACAAATATTACACAAGAATGCATCAGTACATTGAATTATCAATAGGTAAATCACTGAAGCAAGAAGTTGATCAGCCAATGTCAATTTCTGATTTCTATTAAAAGAACTCACCAGTTAGGTAAATAAGGACAAAACATAGGTGTAATTCTATAGGTGTTTTTGGTTCTGTTTTTCAATCAAAATTGGAGTTTTACTTTGGTAATCCGCTTAATAAAAATTTCATTAAATGTCAATATACTGAATTTAGATTATCTAGGTAAAACTTTAATTCTAATGGAGAACAACGCCACAAAATAATGTGAAACTGTATCAAAGTTTTGTCTGGTAAATAAGACCAAGACAGGAATGTTCAAGATCTAAGTCAACGGATGATGATCTAAATAAGCAATTGAAATATCAAGAAAACAAAACATAATATAGCTTACTTTCCAATCAGTGTGTGATGTACTACCAGATCCTCCGCCATTGTCTCCAGAAGCACTTCTCAACATATCAAGAAAGTTGCATAGCTCTGTAGTCTTGGTTTCTACTTCTTTCTCATTACATCCTGCAAAACCAAATATAGAAATAATATAAAAAAAGATAAACATAACTACCTAAAATAACAACACCTGTCAGCTAGTACCCTTTTTTGTGCCAAAGAGCTCAAAGCAAATAAGGGAATGCTATTACCCTCGATTTCCACTTCTGAAGAACGTTGGAGTTGACTTTTGACAAGCGTTTTGAGTGTCTGTTCATTAGTCAGATCTGGTAAGGCAAGGGTGTTGTCCAACCTTTCCCTATACTGCACAATGTTTCCTTTTTTCACCATCTCTATATCTCTAAGGAAAAAAGAACGAGCCTTCTATCAGAAAGTCATGTGCTAAACAACCATTTATGTTATAATAATTCTAAGATTCTGAACTGAACATTCTCCAAAAACAAGACTAGCTAGCCATCCATTAAGGTTAAATTGAATTTCACATCTCATCGAAGCAGCACAAAAGTAGCATATTGTATCACATCACTAGCCCCACTAATGTTAACAAAAAGAAAAAATAAAGGCCAAGAAAGTGGTTATATGCATAACTCTTATGAGTATGACATATCCATTTGAAGATTTGAGTCTGAGCTACCAAGGTTGCGCCAATGAACTCAGAAATTATTGAAAATTTGAGCCACTTGTTAACAGAATTAGGACACACACACCCCAAGAAAGAAGGGTGACAAAAATTAATGAAGCCACGTGAGCAGAACCAAACTCAAAGACCATTCATAATGGCTAAAACAGAGGCGCTAATATCCAATCTAAGAAGCAAATTTTATTATTAAAACAAAACTCACTTACACGAAACTTTCGGTGGATCACTTGTGGTTTTTAACAAGAAAAGGCTGAAATTTGCATCGACCAAAGAGTAACTCAATTGTCCTCACCGTTCAGAGAGGAGACAGAGTTTTCTGAAGTGAAAACACCCATGCGGAGGCCAGCAGACATGGGAACAACCAAACCAAGTTTAATATTATGAGGAACACTTTCTTTTTAACAATTACTATTATATGACAAAATTCTCTTTTTGAGAATTTAATGTAATAACGTTTAAAGTTTTGAACCCAGAATCATTTATTAAATTAAAATAATTTCATATAAATTGATCAACGTATTTCATGATCATATTTATTTTTAGTTTAGAAAATAGTTAATAACATATGTATATCTCATTGAAATTAGCTGGGACTTCATGTTCTTTTGGTCTCACACAATACAATAATTTTTTCTTTTATACATATTCACTTTTATTGAGGGTGAGTTCTGGTGCAGCGGTAAAGTTGTGCCTTGGTGACTTGTTGGTCATGGATTCGAATTTGGAAACAGCATATTCACTTTTATTAATTAAAAATGATTAAAACTATAAAATCATAAATATAACTTACTACATTAAATAAGAAGTGATTTAGTATGATTTATAACAACTTTCAATAAATAATAATAATAAAAGTGAGTTATAAAGTATTCTGATTTCTGGTAGTGTTATTTTGTCGTTTTATGGTATGTTTGGATTATTTATAGAGATCCGTTTGGAGGGTGTTAAAGGTCCTTTTAGAAGAAGATATCATCTTTGGTAAAAGGAAAGGTGTATGAGAATAGGGGTGTACACAGACCCCGAGGTGGAAACAATCATGGAAGGAAGGGTGAGAATGAGTGAATGGTTAATCCTTGTAGGGCAAGGTGCAGAGGAAGAAAATGTGACGTATCATAGTCAATGAATTGAATTGAGGTTAGGTTGGTATTTACAAGTCTAATAAAGAAGGTAAGACTCAGGCCACGTGGTGAGTACAAGTATTGGTACAATAGGTGGTGTATGAACCATAACAAGACAACAAGCAACTTACCATGCACGTGTCTGTCTCTCTTCCCCCAAATTGAAACACATAATACAATTAATTAACAAGAAATGCTAGGGATAACTCTCTTTAATGCTCTTCCTCATGTTATTTTTATTACAATTTATTAAAAATTAATAAATTTCATTTTTTATTTAATATAAATTAAAAGAGAAAATCATTAAATTAGAAATAAAATCTAAAAAAATTATTATTTTCAATAAATTTTAACCAATTATACAATAAAATATGAGAGAAAGTATCGTCAATAATTTTTAATTAATTATATATTTTTTTCTTTTAATTGATTATTTGGATTTTAATTAATTTTTCTTTTACCAAAACAATCTATTTTAAGAAAAAATGATATATCTAATCACAATTTTATGCTCAAGATGATAATCAAATACCATGTTCAAGTGTAATCACTTGCTGAAGAGTCATAAAACTAAAGAAAGACTCAAAAATCCCAATACCCCATTACTCAGATGCATAAATGTATTTATACAGTGGTTTTCTCTAAAAAAAAATAGGGTATTTAAATGACAATGGTGATAATTCATTGTTTGATATATTTGTAATGTGGCTTATAACCTTGATATGTCAAAGAGTGGTAAGATCTTTATAGTTGTCACGCATTTGTGCCCAAGTCTATCACATGTAAGAAGACGACACAACCTTTTCACTATACACATCTTTTCATTTTGTGCGACATTAGGCTTGATAACTCGATTGTATATATACTAAGCATATCTACTTGACAAAGGACTCAAATGTACAAAAGGCAACAAATGAGTGAAAGATTTCTCATTAGGCACAACATAGTCAACCTATAGATTGAACGATTCACAACTCCTTAACGCTGAGCTAATAGGTGTGAACGCTTGCAAAGATCGGTCCATAGTGATCCAACAATTTATAACCCCTTAAGTACAAAGTTGAAAGGCAAGAGCGTTTGTCTAGGTTGATTCATAGGGATTAAATGGTTCACAACCCTTCAAGTCCCTTAATGTTTTCTGACTAATATAACACTTTTTCTAATATTTTTTTTCTCTTGTCTTAATCAAATGAAAGTTAAAAAATTTCTGTTATTAAATAGAGATTTTATTACCTAAATGTAAAATTATTTATAATTTGATTTATTTCAATCTAACTTGTAAAAATTGAAATGAAAAGTTTAAATTTAAAAATAAGTTTTCTTCTTAAGAATAATATTAATATAAAGTATTTATGATAAAAATAGTGATTAATTTTCATCGATGATCATACACATATACATACATATAAGACTTATTTCATACTCTAATTCTGACTTATGTTAATAAATATTTATGAGAGATGTAAATTGAAATAATTAATTTTTATATTTTGAATGTGATTTTTTTAAAAAAATCCAATCAAGTGGTGCAAATCCGGCTGTGTTGACCCGATTAATGAGGTGACATGAATGAATGTGATTTGACAAGCATCATCCATCTAGATAATATCTACATGTACCAGATATCATTAATTAAAATTCAATTATGTACGTTTTCATTTTTTTTTAAATCATCGAGTACTGATATGTTATTTTTTTAAGAATATTTAATAAGTTATTCCTTTGAAGAATTTTTAATAAATTTAAGAGTATTTTAAAAATGAATTTTTAGATCCAGTAAATTTTCATAGAGTTATTTAATATTTTATGATATGAATTCATCACGATTAGAAAGAGCATAAACGTTTTAATATAAATGAGATATCTTTTTATCACCAACAATCATTGATATAGGTGGTAATGGTTAGTGTTTCTTAATTAATTAAAGAGACTTTGTTTCTTATATCTAGTTTTCGTGTGATTCAAAGTCCAGGGATTTTGTTCCATGCGATTCTAAATTTTGTGATGTTATTATCTTGTATCAGGTTTGAAATTGTTCCTCTTTGTTGTTAGTGATCTGTCTTTTATTCAAAATGCAAACGCTGGATTGCATATCCTCATTTGATTGGATATACTCACTATTAGATTCCACCTTTTCATCTTCTCGGCCTCGTGTGTTTGTGTGTGATTTATGTAGACATAATCTGTTTTAATCTTTCTAAAATATCCTTTGTTGAGGTTAAAGAAATCATTAATTTGGATTTGTATTTAAGAAACAATGCTTCATTTTAATGGTTCTGTCTACGGTTAAAAACTGCTTCACCGGTGACGCATTACAATTTACTATTAGATATATTAATAAAAAAAATAAACGGCTTAGATTCTTTACGTGCAACCGGTTAGTATATTTTAAGGATTTTGCATTTTAGTCCCTATATAAAATTATCATTTAGGGTTGAATTTGCAAATTATTCATTCAGAAATTACAAGGTTCTTGTTTAATTATTTTGGGTTTCTTTTCTCCAGATCTGGGTTTTTGTTTAATTTTTTGATTGATTTTATGGTATCCATAATTTATCGATCCCAAACAGAAGCACTATAAGTATAACCCCAACCTGATTCTTAGATATGGGTTTTTTCCTTCGAGTCTGGGTTTTTGTTTCTGTAAATTTTTGGTGATTGTTCAATGGAAAAAGATTGTGGAAGCCACGTGAAGGGTTCTGGGGGCAAATTTGGTCCCAAAATGACAATATTTTCGTTTGTGTTCAACGTAGTTTTGTAATTCGTAATTTCTGGACGAATTTGTGTTCTATTGCATACTGTGTGCACGCGATTTTTCTATTTAATGTAGAAAGGGTTATATGCTAATTGGCTGAACTTGTTCTTTACAAAAAAAATTCCTTATCTTTCCACATTGTACATGATTCAATATAAGATTATCTAATAACTATGAATGATCAAGCACCTGTTTTAAACTAATTAGTAGTTCACTACTGCTATCTCATTTGACTCCTTTGTTAAAATTAACAGACCTTTTTTAACAATTTTATTTTATTACAGACCTACTTTAGCAATTTTAGTTTGTAATAAACACCCGGTCATTTACCTGCGATAGCAGGTGAAATAAAGTGCTTCACCCGTGGACCAGTTTTTAGCT
Organism: Glycine max; assembly: GCF_000004515.6. NCBI lineage: Eukaryota > Viridiplantae > Streptophyta > Magnoliopsida > Fabales > Fabaceae > Glycine > Glycine max. The sequence goes on along the minus strand of NC_016090.4, from coordinate 42,383,550 downwards.
ACTTTACCATAGCCAGCACCCATTTTAATATTGAATAGTTTCTTTGCCTTCTCTTTTTTATGTTGAGGTGATTTTTGAAGTCATCCTCTTACTTTTTCTTTGGTGAGCATTTTCGAGTCAAATTTGACCCACCATTTTATCTTTATTGATTGTAGTATTGTACCGAATATTGGACATCTAAACCTTGAAGGATCTTGATAATAGTATAATCCCAAGATATAATCCAATTAATACCTAGACTTGCAACAAAAGAAACAAGGATAAATCCTAAGATAAAATTTCTATTTTCTTTGAAAGGTTGATAGGTGGTTTTGGCATAAGTAGGAAAGATGTTTGTTATTGATCCAAAGTCTTAAAACCATTTAATGAACCATTTTGAAAATTTTAAAGAAATTCCTCTCTTGAACCATAAGACTCAAGTGTGTTGGTCAAGCTTAATTATAATAAAGCATGCATGTTGTATCAGATATAACAATAATCTTGATAATTATAGAGTTGGAAATTAAAGGACCCTGAGAAGGTATAAGATAATGTATGGATTGTTTGTAATCTTGGAGTTAAGAATTTAATAATCTTGACTTTTGAATATATAATTTTCCCGTCTTTATTGGTATTGTGAGTAATCTCTATGGAATTAGTGTAAATAAGGATGAATTCATAGAATCTCCAACTTTTCAAAGGATCTTGACAAGGGTATTGCCACAATTGAGCAAAAATATATCGAGTGATTTTTCTAGGAACCATTCTCTTTCAAGTTACTAGGATGAGAATTGGGGGAAGCTGATTTTTCATGATAAAGATGTTCAGGTTTTTGAGGTTTTGGGGAGACAAGGTAAAAAGGTTTGACAGGGATACTGTGATATTGTATGGTGATAAATTTATTGTAAGACAGAACTACAAGATTTTTTATAGGTAGTGGTGTCCCTTATTGAACAATTTGAGCAAATGGATTGACAAGGAATCCGTTTAACTGAGTTTAGTTGAATTGCATGATTAAATCCACCAATTTACATAACTCATCCCAATGCAACCCATTAATCCGACAAGTCAATAATCGATTGGATTGAGTTACCCATCAAGTTCAGATTTTTTTTAATTTTTTTGTAATTTTAAAATTAAAATATTTAAATAGTTTATTATATTAGTAGCATAATTTATTTGCATTTGCTGTGTAGTTGATGTATATAATAGTAGTTTATCTTTAAGGACAAGTTGAGTTGAGTTAACTCATTTGACATCGCTAATATTGACAATTTATAGATCGACAATTCTTAATGTTATTGAATCAAATTTTGAAGTGGTAGTGTTAAAGGTCCCAGAGGAGGGCGTATTGATTTTTGTTCAAGTTTTTTATTTTTCACTCATTCTTTTCCTTAAAAATATAATTCAGTAAGAAAATTATGTAATAATTTTTCTCTCTTTTAATGTACAAAATAATTTCAAAATCAAAGCAAGATAATAGAGCTCATGTAAAAAATTGTTTTGGAACAAGGTTGTAATATCATTTTGAAGAACATTGAAAAATAGTTTACAATCAACCTTCAATAAAAAAAACTTTGTTGAGTAAATCATCTCAAATCTTGTAATACAAAAAGTATTAATAAAATCTCTTTTGTAGAAGTAGAGTAATTTTATTGGGCATGATGTTACATACCTAAATGATATATTTTTTTTCTTTTGAGGAATTAGAAATAACTTATTTTAAGATTCTCCTATATCCTATTTCTGGTAATGAAATTAATCCTTAATTTTTTTAAAAAAAAAATGTCATTTTTGCTTCTAAAACTATCAAATAATGGTTATTATAGTTCCTAAAGTTTTGATAATTGGGACTAAATAAGGATCAAAATGGCCTATGTGTGATAATTTCAAGACTAAAAGGATACTAGTATTATAATTTTGAGCACTAAATTGGTTGATGGTACCAAACATGAATGATGACGAATTGACGATATAATATCGGATGTCTGTGAATTTTGGAAGATGAAAGAAGAGCAAGAATGTTTCTAGCATGGGATGCTAATCTGAAAAAGAAATGGTCATTGAATAAGCTTTGTTCAGTACGATTTATTAATTATAACGGCCTACTTCATCTGATGAGTCAGGCATCATAAATCGAAGCTACAATCATGCATTGATTATCTTTGTCGACATCAAGACGACAAGACGATAGTTATTGGCTTTGAATTTCCTTCGGTTCAAAGTTATGAAATGTGATTAAAGTTATACATTCAAGCTTTTATAAGCCCATAAAAGATATGGGAGGAATTACAAATAAAGAATTTGTTATCAACATAATTTATTTTTTTTTGGAAGACTGAACATAGTTCTCTTCATAAGGAAAAATTGAAATCCGAAGGTTATTCTTTTCAGGCTTCTTGAATATTCTATCTATGATAGTTAATTAGTTACATATAAAATTTACTCACACACTTAGGCAACTCATTAAATAACTGTCTCACTGCAATTTTTTGTTTTGGAGAATCCAAATTAATTGTATAGTTCCTTTAATATGCCTAACTTTGATCTTTTAATTTCATTAGCAAGATTGCTTAAGAGAGAAAAGACTAATGGGGCATGAAGGAAAGAGTTACATTACTTTTGTATCAAGTGGAATGTGAAAATATAAAAATTGTGCAGCAATAAATATGAAATTTCTAGCCTGACAAGTCGCTTCTGCGTCTAAGAATCTCAACGCCTAAGTAATCAACTGGACCCCGAACTGCCACATGAGGCTTTCCAACCTTCACTCGGACAGCAGATATTTCTTTATGATTTGTAAGAGTAGTGATTGCAATTTTTTGGGCCACTGACTCCAGAAGATTGTGAGGTGACCCTTCAAGAACATCCTTAGCTATACTGCATCACCAATTATTGATATGTTAATAAGATCTACAGCTATTAGATTAGCAAATTACCAATATGAAGAGCGCTACTAGCAATTTATGCAATCAAACAATGAAAGCGGAACAATGACACGCTGAATTTGTTGGTTGCTCACTCATATATTTCTGTGTAACTAACAGAATCTGATAAGTGATCAGATTTGCCAGCTGCTTTGAGATCCATCCAAGCATCTATATCTATGAAGAACTTCTGGCCCAGTGTCCTTTCTTCAGGCTTTGCTCCATGAAAACCATGGAATGACAATCCCCTCAACATGAGTTTGTCTCCCCATGTCGGTGCATCAGATTCCATTTCTGCTGAAAACAATGGCAAGTAAAGATGCAAAGGTGTATTTAGTTTTAAAAATCAAATTTAACAAGTGCCTTTGTTAAATATAACCATCACTCAAAACTCTGAGTAACACACTGATTCACAAAAAGAACTTCTTGATTTATTAATCCACCTCATATTGATTCTTATAATAAACACATGCAAAAAACAAGTATAGAACAATACACGATGAGGCAGTAAATCAAAGCAACAACAAAATTAAAGTGTAAAACTTGTACATCAATACTTTCCAGCTGCAATTCAATTAGTGCCCAACAGAATATGCTTTAGCTTATAATCAAGACTGTGAAACATTGGACCTTGACTTGCTCAGTATTATACACAATCACACCGTGCACATTTTTGTCCAAAAAGTAGTCTGTAAACTATACAACAGTATATAAATATAAAATAAAAACACAAGTTCTCATCATCAGGCCACACTTTCCAAAAGCAATTTCATTCGGCACCTCTCAGCTATTAGTTGAATCACAGGTTCAGTACCCATAAAAGGTTGCTTGTCTGAATTTTATACGTCCCTATAACAGTCTAACATCTCAACCAACCAGAGAAAACAAGGATTCTTGATCTCCTAGCACAACAGAAACTAAACTAAAGGAAAAAAAAACCCCTCCTTGAGATTTAATCAAATCCACTTCCAACCAAGGTTTTGAAAAACAGTTTGTGAGCACAATTTCAACTACAACGTCAAGGCTTTTGGAGTCACCACAACTGCAGTTGTGGCTGCATCAGCCACATTTGTTTACAATTTTCCGCAACATCAAGAATTTCAACGAAACAACAACTATAACCGCAATTTAAAACTTTGCTTCCAACCAAACCAAAATTCCAAATTCTCACACACATACCTAATACACAAAATACTAAAAGTATACAGTTTTATTTGTCATAATTAGAATCAAAATCCATACGGATAATTGCACATCATTATGGCAAGCAGAGAATATATGCATTTTTGTGGCAGTTGGATCATTGAACTGTATAGTTGCTTCAAAAGAAATTATCACACCCTGGAGAAGGACAACTAAATTGTTCACATGGATAAAGAGTCGAATTTTAAACCAGAAAAATAAGAGATCGTGGGAGCTATAAAGATAGTCCAAGCACAATTTCGACTACTATTAAGTTTAAGTTCTCTAATCTATATATACTTGAAACTCAGGATGAAATCACTAGCATGCAATCACTACCCATTCCAACACAAAATGACGAAAAAACATAAAAAAAAAAAAATGAGAAACCTAGAAAGAATAAGATGATGACCTCTGGAGCTCGTAGGGCTGTGGAATGCAGCATCCAAATGAAAGAGATCCAAATAATTTTGAAGTTAATTTTAGTATACGCTGTATGTTTACCCCTTTATTACTTTCAAAAACATTCATGATTGGCACTACCAAAGGAACATTTTTTTTTTTAAGTTGAATGGTTAAAGCAACTTCACCTGATTGGTTAGTTTTTCTTTCGGTACAATCTTGCTAATTACATTTGTACGAAAAAAAGAAAGAAAAAAATAGCAACCCTTTCAAAAGATTAAAAGGAAACATCGAAAAATAAATAAACCAAGTGGTCCTAAGTTAACAATGGGAAAGTGAGACAATTAATAAAAAACGTTGCTACATTTTAAGTCCGAATCCATATCATCATCCGCACTAACCTGAATAGAACACAAATTTCTGAATCGCAGAAATAAGAAATAATTCTGGGGAAAGGTGGGTGAGGTGATATGGGTAAAGCAGTGGTAAAAAGAGTAGAGGAATTATAATTAAAAGAAAAGGAGAAGAACGTGTAAAGTAATAGTACTGAATTGGTAATTATGTTTAAATTCAATCGAAAAAAGAAGTAACAGATGCATAGTGAGAGATGGAATGGAAGGAACTCACATCACAGACACAGGCGAGAGTGGCAGCGTCGACACTCACCACCGTACACCAAACAATATCTTTCTGTGCTAGTCCCTCACTCCCTCGCCTCTCCGTGCCCCACACTTTTAAACCAACTTTATCTTTAAGTGATTTATATTACCAAAAAAACTGTTCTATACTATTATACGAGTAATCTTTTACTTTTCGGTACATAATTATAAAATTCTTTAACTAATTCACCTTCACATCCCATAATTTTTTTTACTAATTAACTTAAATTTATCAATTATTAGTATTATTATTTTAAAATTATCATTTTTTTATCTCTCTATTCACATAATTGTTTTTTAATGTTTAAAGAGAGAATAATTTGTTAAAACAAAGCTTGAAAAGCATGAAGCCCTAATTTAATTTTTAGTTTGATAGTTTTACAATGTCCAACACATTTTGATTGATGAAGCATTTGTATTGATTGTTTTTAATCTAGGCATATGTGTATCTTATTTTTTATCTGTTACATGCATAATATTTGATCAGCTGTGAAGTATATGAATATTTCTTTGTTTTTAAGTTTTTTAAGAATTCACTTCTACTTGAAATTTAGTTAGCAACATCAAATTAATTGATTATCTCATTTGGTCATCGATTGCCCAAGTCAATTTCAAAAAAGGAAGATTATGCAGCTTAGGATAATCGATTATCTCATTTGATAATCAATTACCCAGTTTCAGGAAATAAAGAGAAGTTCTCTATTTGGATCTATAATCGATTATCCAGACAATAAAGGAACCGATATTCTCATATTGAAACAAATTAATCGATTACCTTTTTTGATAATCAATTAACCAATTTATGAAATTATAGAACAAAGAGAATTTTGATGTTACCAGTTTTTATAATTGATTAGATTTGTTTTAACTATAAAAAATTTATAAATACCCTTGTGTGTTTTATTTTTTAAAAAGAAAAACTCTTGATTTGTTCAGAATTTGTAAAAAAATATTTGAAGAGAATCTTAAAGAAGAATAGCACTACAATATGTCTAAAGATTAAAGTTGATCAAAGAATCACTCATTTTACAATCATGTATTGATCAACATGTGAAGAAACATTGAAAATCGAAGAGTTACACATTTTTGGTGTATTCGATCATTATCTTTTAATCTTTTTAAAGTGTTGTTCTTGGTTAGAGTTACTAGGGATGTTGAAGAATTGAGAGTTTTAATTCTGGATATTTTCTTATAGGATTCAAGAGAAATATTTGTTTTCTATTAGAGAATTGTGTGTGCATAGTATTTGTACTAATGTTCTCTATATAGTAGGTGTTTTAAGAGGACTTAGAACAAACTAGATGTAAGTTCAAATTAGAGTCAATCAACATAAACTTTTGTATGATTCTCATTCTCTACAACTTAGAGTTTTGTAATTATCTTGGGAGTGAAATCGATTTCAAAAGATCATCATAAAATTTTCTGTTTTCTAAAGGTTTTTTGAGAAAACTTTGATTGATTTAAATGGTTATTTTTAATCAATGTTAAGAATGATTTGGTAAAGATTTTAAAAATTCAACCCCTTCTAGATTCTTGACATGATCTAACATAATTTAATAAGGATATGTACGAAAAAAATTTAATACATTGAAAAATTAAAAAATAATCTTATAAAAAGGTCAAACAAATTTTTAAAAGTCTTATAATTAGAAACGAAAAAATATATTCTTAATTTATTATAAATAAGACATCTATTTATTTCTCATGCAAGTGAAATATATTTAGACAAATTAGTAATTCAAGCCACATTTATCAGTGAAAAAAAAATCTCTCTAATTACAAGTAATATCATCAAATATAATTACTAATTAAATTATTTAATTTTATGAATATTTATTAAATAGAATTCTTAATTTAAATATTTTCATCATTCTTAGTTAATTAATTAATTCTTAACTATATATATATATATATATATATATATATATATATATATATATATATATATATATATATATATATATATACACACACACTGAAGGTAATACATCTTATTTTATGTATTTATATTTAACAATTAGTATATCTTTTTCCTTTACCAAGTAACCGTCTCACTCTCACCCTAGGCCTAGGGGCTTCTCTCTGCTAAGACTCAAGCTCAAGTACAGCACATGATTGGAGCTTGTAGGCCTAGGATCTTCTTCATCAATGAATTCCTTTGCTTCTTGAAAGATGAATGGCAGCGGAATGGAGAAAGGAAGAGAGAGATGAGACGCCACTTCAAGGAGAAGATGAGTCTAGAAGAAGCTCACCACCATAGGAGACCATGGATAAGAGCTTGGAGGAAGAAGGAGATGAATGAGGGGAGAGGGAGAGAAGAGCACGAAATTTTGTGCTCTAAATGAGCTTTGAAATCTGAAGTTTAATATTCAAATGATCAAAGTTGAAAAAAATGCATACACATGACCTCTGTTTATAGCCTAAGTGTCACACAAAATTGGAGGAAAATTCAAATTTCACTTGAATTTGAAATTGAATTTGTGGAGCCAAACTTTGGAGCCAAAATTTCACTAATTATGATTAGTGAATTTTAGTTATGGTTCAGCCCACTAATTCAAGATCAATTCCAAGATTCTCCACTAAGTGTGCTTAGGTGTCATGAGGCATGAAAAGCATGAAGGACATGCACAAAGTGTGACTATATGATGTGGCAATGGGGTGTAATAAGCAAATGCTCACCTCCCCCTCTAAAATTTAATTGGATTGGGCTTCTACCAATTCAATTAAATTTATTTTCAACCACACACATCAAATATCCACTTAGTGCATGTGAAATTACAAAACTATCCCTAATACAAAAACTAGTCTAGGTGCCCTAAAATACAAGGGCTGAAAAATCATATATTTCTAGGGTACCCTACCTACAATATGGAGCCCTAAATACAAAGACCAAATATAATGACATTCTAGTCTAATATGTACAAAGATAATTGGACCCAACCTTGGCCCATGGGCTCAGAAATCTACCCTAAGGCTCATGAGAACCCTTGGGCCTTCTCTTGCATCTTTGGTCCAATCTTCTTGGAGTCTTCTATCCAATGCCCTTAGGGGATAGGATTGCATCAGCACAGCCCTTTTTTGTTGGACAATATGATTGTATGAGATGAGATTAACCATAACGTGCAAGATGGTTATTCGATGAAGTTCTTAAAATGGTGACTAAACATTGGATATAAAGTTCGTAAAAAATCACTACATTTCTGCTGTGACCCATCGTTGTTCGATTATTTCTTCAATTAATATGTAACTTGAATATTTTATTTGAACAAAACACAAACTACATAAGCGTAAATAATTTATTAAAGGTTAAAATAAGACATTTTTTAGATAAACAAACTCCATTGCAAAAACCTATGGACTTGCATTTCTAGAAACTCGCTTACCAAACTGCCAGAGGTGCAGTTTCTTCACTAGCGTTGTTAGCAACCACCGTTTTAGTTCGGAAAGAATCTACTACTCCCACGTCATATTTTGAAGCGTATGAAAATTGCAAATGACCACACAAACACTATTGACCAAAAAATAAACCAATAAATATTTCTCAAGCATTTCAGTTTCAGATATTGCTAATTCAACACTTACAAACAATTGTGAGTAAAAAATTGAAATACAATATATCGACGTTTCCCTACCGAAGATAGGAAATGTATAGCATTAACTGAACAAGTCAGACATACAACTTGAAAGCACGGGCAATTTTGGCCTAACCAAAGAGCACCAAGAAGAATGGGATTGAACCACGGAGGCAAAAAAATGTGTAATTTTCCATATCTAACATAATCATGACTTAAAAAGAACCCAAGCTACATCTGCTTTAAAAAAATGGTTAAATATTTTCAGGATGCATATATACATGTCCGACATATGTAATAATCTATCCTTCCGGGTTTAAAAATTGAAGTCCTACCCTCTTTTTTTGCCTGTAGCTTCTAAAAGCTGTACAATCTTAAATTCTTTGCATTTCTCTTCACTTGTCTCAGTAAAACCCAACTGGTACCCGCTTAAAGCAGCAATTTTGAGGAAATCAGACAACTGCATGTATAGGCAAAAGGTCTGAAAAGCCTCAAGCATCCCATGTTGCTATATCACTAATTACACAATTGCATCTAAAATTTCCATCTAAATTTTCCTGTAGAAAAGAACATAAGCAGCAGGAGTCTTTATCATGTCCTCACTAATAGATTCGACCCTGCTGTCATCAAAATCATACCATTTATCATAGCCATACTGCAAGGGGAAAAAAGTTGGATAAGCATAATTATAACGAATATAATATTGTATCAAGAGATTTAGTTATAGCAAATAACCCGAAAAACACTAAAATTGTATCAACTAAAATATAAATCAATAAGATTAAGGATGGCAAATAAAAACTACATGAAAGTCATAAAATTATATGGAAAGCTAATGTGCGATAGCATCCTCTGGAACAAACTTCTAAAAAACTAAACTACCAAAACATATTTCACCGCCTCTGTTAGTCTGTAAAGCTCTCTTGATATCTAACATATTACATTTGTTACTTTTAAGTAATAATAACAAACACTTTGTTCCCTGATTTTAAATATTTGAATTAGAAATGGTCAAAATTTAGGTAATTATTAGTAAAAACAGAACATAAAAAACAAATGTCTTCTCAAACCAATCAAGCTTAGTTTTTCTATCCCCTAATATTATAAAAAGAAATAGAGAATAATTCATTCTAATGTTTTAACAGAGCAAGAGCCATTACAAATTGTGAGGTACTTACACGGACAAATGCTGTATAGTGACCTCCTCCTAACCCTCCATAATGACAACTAATTGCATATAGCACATAGCGGTTGGAAGACTGGTTATTCCCGTGGGCTACATATGTTGACAAGTCCAGATCATTAATTGGGAAATCAACAAATGTTTCCAGCTTGTTCTTGAAGTATCGGCTGAATGAGAACCTCTTCAAATGAACAACAAGAATTTCAGGCAATCTCCAAAGATCTAGTTTCTTAGATGCTTGCTGAGGATTTTTGCAGTTAGGACAGTACCTTGCGAACACCAAATTGCAATATCAAACATCAGAAAAACTGTAATAATATATCTATGCCCATTTAGAAGATAGGGACATTGATCTTGATTGACATATAAAACATGCTGACTAATATTATTGAAGATATAATGTCTTAAAACAAAAAGAAAACATCTTCATAGATAAAATAACAGACTTGATTTATCATATATCAACTAACCACATGTCTTCTGGCCCAAGAGGTTCCTCTTTCAAGAAAGCTTCAAGGCACTTGTAAATAGAAACTGATTCTTGCATTCTCTTGGCAAATAGCTGGGGCTTGAAAACCTCAGGCAATGAATCAAGCAGGTATGTATCATACATTTTAAGCATCTTATCTGACCACAAGACAACTACCGCAGGCAGCCTTCCAGACGACATTGTGACTTGTGGTAATGGTTTGTTCACTATTATCTTGGCCCTCTCTAATCCTTGCAAGTAGAATTCAAAGTCAGTTGAAGAATGAATGTCATCCTCTGTTCCACTGTTTGAGTCTGCATCATTTACTATTGCTGCAGAGTTAGTAGCATCACCCAATTCATCATGTTCACTTACTCTTTTTTTAACACCATCATTCTTATCATACTCATCTAATACACCTTCAGTGCGCATCAGAAATGGATTGATTAACTTCAGAAACTCCCTTTCAACATCATCATATCCACAGGAAATACTGGACCACCTTGTAACAAGGGGAATACCAAACAACCTGTTTTCTAACCTCTCCTTCCCAAAACTGTAATACATGATACATAAACATAAATTTAGTGCACCAAATAAAATCAAACAAAGGTATTAAGGTAAGAAAATTGAGAAACAACCAACAGAACAACTTCAAAAACAGACTCATCTACCTAATACACATGACATTTAACACCAAAACATGCCGATGTAACCATTTCAGAAGCAAAAATTATTGCAGAAGTCCTGAAAAATGTGTATGTTTTATACTCAAGGCATACAAGCCCAACTTGTATAAATCAATCAAATTAGCAAGCTTAGACAAAAAGGTAGGTTGTTTGGGTATTTGCAAAATTATATGATGACAGAATCTAAAGTTCTTTTTTATTCGAATCTTGGAGTGGTAAGGTGCTCCCAACAGTTGAGGTCATGGCATGATGGCCACAGTGGGATCAGTACGTATTTCAGGTCTTGGGGTACACAATAATTATTCATGACATACAGGTAAGAGTATTGTAGGAATGAAACTGAAAGGAAAGGAATGGAATGGGAGTATAGAAAAACTTACTTTTCCGCCAAATGTTCATGCAGAAAAACAACCAAGGGACTAGGCTCATTACACTTCTGCATTCGGTAAGCGACAAGTTTGTCCTGATCTCTAATTTCAACTAACAAATCAGATGGATCCTCAAATACTCGAAAAATTTTATTCCTGTATATCTGTTTAAACTCCATCAAGTCATAATTTTAATAAGAATACACACAAAAAGTGTTTGCATTAGATAAATTATAGTTAAAATATCTTAATAACGTTTTATTTAATTTCTAACTTTTGCAACATACCTCAGCCACCAAGAGGGTTTCATCATCTCTCAGAGAACAAGAAGCACTTAAGGCCCCAATAAGATCCTTAAGTGTTCCACTTTCAAGCACTGTTACTGTAATTGCGGAAGGTGATGTATTCCCATCAGTGCTTATGACTGTCAAAGTCATGGTCCGTATCGTAGTAGAAGGTAAAGGAAGAGATAGATACATAAAAGGGTCAAATGTGATCGAAACCTTCTTGCAAATAGGGCAAACCAATGTCGACCGAAACTGACCCTACAAGATAATGGAACAAAGTATAGTGTTGTTATAGCTTCCTAATTACTGTATTGCTTTTATCTCTTAAAAAAAAAAGTAATGAAATAATTGTTTTAAACCTCATATTCAATGTGGATGTCAACCAGTCAATAAAAGTGAGCACAGTGGCAGGTGGCAACTAGTAGCCACTTCACCATAACAATATTATGCCAACTCCTTTAATAAATAATATTATAATCTGATATACAACAAATTAAAATATCTCTTTTGAGATATCTATTTGATTGATTCCATCAAAATTTCTAATGCATCTCTGGTACAAAAAAATAGAGGGTACTGAACCCAAAATCATGTTAAAAATCCAAATGATATTCTCACATCACGGGGAGGGTCCTATAAGACTCACTTGGCATAAATCAACTACAATGGAGTCATTGCGAGCAAGGTGATTTCGCCAATACTCTTCTGCCACTTCTTCATCTGGACGACCATCTGCATCCTTAACTTCATGATATGGTTTGCGTTTTACACGATTAAGGTCTTCATGCAATCCATCCAACAAAAAAGCAAGAAGTTCCTGCATGCCGGAAACTTCAATATTTTATAAAATTACTTCCTTTTTTGAGAGGTTATAAAATTACTTCCTCTCATCAAAACAAAGGAAAATTCATCAATGATAAGAGATGCCCATGGAAACCAGAATTGTTTTAATGCATATTTTGCATTACTACTACTACTACAACTATTATTAATATAAAAAGATGTAAGGTATTAACTTGAGAGTCATGCTGGCTATAACCACTAAACTGAGGAGCAAAATTAGCTAGTTTCATCTTAAACGTTCTTGGTGCAATGGGTGCTGCTCCAGGAACCCACAGCTTTCTAAGCAAGTCTCCAAAAGCTAGAGCAAGTTCTCCCTGAAAAATGTTTTTACAAAAAATAAAAAAAGTAAATTAATAAATAATATTACAAAAAAAAAAAACTGTTTAGAAATGAGACTACATAACTTATAAAACAGAAAATAAATAGCATACATTCATTCCCAACGGATTTTCATAATTTATCTCTTTACGATAATCTCCAAGGAAAAAATCAACAAGCTTTGGGGTGTGAGCCAAACACTGAATGGCACTATTCATAAAACATGTATTTCCAAGATTCTGTAGTCCTGTCAAGCCCAAAGATCGAATTGCTCTACAGCTACTGCCTCGAAAATGGTTGGTCACTGATACGCAGGGGATCACATTGTCAGTGCTTCCATTCACTATAACAGAGCCACTATGTGAACATTCCATCTGAGACCTATCTAAAATCATCTCATTGCGCCCATTACCCCCCATAGAATCTGGAAGTCCATGAACTTGTAACTCCAGAACAACCTGAATAGACATGGAGCATCAGAAAGCTATAAACAGACAGAATAACCGTAAATAATAGATAGAGATATTAAAAAAAAATGTGAAAAAAGTTCAAATTTATCAGGTACACACATTGATTTCAACATCCCACCAGTAGTTATCAAACATCTAGTTCCTTACTAGACCGCCACAAAACTGATATTTCTTTAAAAAGATATATATCAAAAGAAAACAAAGAAAAATAATGGATCACCAACTACCTCTTTTCTAGGTTGACCAGGAGAATCGTTTGGCAACCTAGATTTGTCATTCAAGAAGAACTGGGTTGTCTGCCCGGAAAAGTCCCAAATATGCACCTGCAACATCAATAAAATAGAAATATATGTAACTAAGGTATGATAGAAATTAGAAACCTATAAACAAAATAAAATCAATAGATAGCTAACTTACAGGGTTATATGCAGAATTGAAAATGTCACAAGCTTTCTCATAGAAGGCAGCCACATTTTCCTGAAATCATGCCACTTATTATCAATTCGAGCAGCAGGAGTACTGTTTATACAAATCTACTTTAAAATAAAATAGAAAATACAATTCAAGCAACAAGCAAATCATTAATTCAACCTTTTGGCTTATCTTTGCTACCAGTAAACTGGTTTCCCATGAAACAAATATCTTAACTTGCAAGGGGAACAAATCTGGCAAACAGTCCTCTTCATATGGGATGCTTCCAAAATCTTTCACTGCATTATTAAAATCATTATGCCTACAAGAAGAGTGAGATGAATGATGAATCAATTTTCTACTTCTGCAAACAATATGTTCTTCTTAGAATATCTGGCGGAAGATCTTTCATCAGTAGAAAGAAGACTTAAAATATCATTCATTGCTGTTAAATCATTATGCCAGTGGAAAAGCAACAATAGAATATAAATCAATGTTTATAATATACGCATAGAATGATTGAGAAAAGAATAAAATCACTGTTGCCTCCCATTCTGAATAAAACCTGATGGCTAATGTCACATTGGCATTAAGAAAAGACAAGCACACCAAGTGGGATACTCCTAGCAAAGTCCATGACTCGTTTACTGCACCCTGTTGTTCTTGTAACCATTTCTGTCAACTGCCAACATCATATGATAATAACCAACAGGCAGAGTTGGAGGAACATTTATTAGCACCACACCACAATCTGATCCTTAAATAATTATCCACCACTTCCTTTTTTTAGGCTCTTGGTATTTGCTTACCAGCTGCCAAGTGCCAAGGCAAGTGCAGGCAGGTGAAGTAATGCACAAACTATTTGGCCTATACAGTTCCTAGTGTTGAGTTAATAGTTAGTACCAGACATGCCTGGTGCTGTTTCAAGTTTCAACCATGGTCTCTAATGTAAACTTAATAGAGCAGGCACAGCCTGGGGGACACGACACACGTTTGGGCCTTATGGATGGTGACATCATCCATAGAGCTGCAATTAAAACAAAGAGCATGACCATCTCCAATTCGAAATCCAAACTCCATCATCCTTCTGTGCATAACCTTGTAAAGGTTAGAACTTGCAACAACCCCTTAACATGGAATTGGAAACAAAGACATTAACACATTATTCTCGCAACTGCCCAATGGACTTCTTCAATACCACACACACAAAAACAATTATCTAGACTACCCCATTACCTATTTTGCAACCCTAAGAGGAACAACATGCCTAAAACACAACAAAAATTCCTACGAACACATCAAAATTTCAATTAAAAAAAATGGCAGCAACAAGTTAGAACCACAATAACATAATTATTGTGGTGACTCACCGTTTGAGAGCACGCAACCAAAGTCCCTCGGGAACCAAGGCATACTGACGCGCAGAAACCCCAATGTTGTTGTTGTGTGGGTCCTCTTCCTTCCTGAGATGAAGCAAAATCTCGGCTTCGGAATCGGAATTGCACGACACCGTATAAAGCACGGCCTCTCCTCGATGATCAGCTTCTTCATTTTTTTGCGCTTCTTCGAGCCACCAGGTGTAGGGGAGGAGGTAGAGGCGCTCGAGGGCGGCGAAATCGCGGTAGTGGTCGTGGTCGTGGTCGCGGCGGTGGGGACGGTAGGGGGAGGAATCGAGGTCGTCGGAGAAGTAATCGGAGAAGAGGTTGTTATTGTCCATGGTGGCGGGTAGGGTTTGTGAGAGTAGGAAGCGAGCGAGGGACTTGCAGAGATGATGGAGAGTGGAGAGAGAAACAAGAGCGAGAAAACGGGTCGGTTTCGGAAACAAACGGACCAGCCTCTCGGATAAACGGGTCATAGAATAGAGTTCTCCCTTTTCTATTTCTTAGCTACGTCGTTTTAAAACACACACACTTCTTAATTCTTTCTTTGCTCCCTTTTTATCTTTTCCAAAACAAAAACATACCCTAAACTGAACGATTAATAATGGATTAGTCTGTTCAGATTTCTCATAATCTTTATATAATTACTATTGCTTTGTGAAAAGAATCTCTATCCGGAAGTTAAAAAGAATTACCCCGAACTGCTATTAAAGTTCATTGATTATAAGACGAAATCTCTACCAACAAATTAACTTTTAATGTCATAAAAAAAATAACTTTTAAAACAAAAAATGTTTTAACGGTTGGAAAATATTTTGAGATTATTTCTATTTTTTTAGAGGAAGATTATTTATGTGTTTTTAATTTTAAAAAACGAGTCAATATAAAATATTTATATTATATTTTTAAACTATATGTAAATTTTCAAATAATTGCTGAAACTATTTTTTAAATTGAATCCTTAAACTAAAAAAGTATTGGGTCGTGAAGTTACTTTTGGCGGATTAAAATTATTACAAAATAACAAATTGTGTTGATTTTTAAATTTTAAGAATTTAATTAAAAATTTTACATGATCAGTGACCTAATTAAAAAGAAAATAGTTTAAAAAGTTATTTAAAAATCCCAAATAATTCAAGAACCTATTGAGAATAACTTAGCCTTCAATCAATAACCATTTTTATAAAAATTTGTAAGAGGGTTCTTATCTAGAGTTTAATTATCATTAAATGTTAATATAATGTTTCTTTTACATTAAAACAAAATTTGAAATCATTCTTTGAAATGATTTTGAAGATAATTATGTCTTTATCCTGTAATATATATATATATATATATATATATATATATATAAAATAAATTGTAAGTGTATTTAAATTAAATTTTATTATCAAATCAATAATCATATATAATAATAATTTGTGAATAAATAGTAATGTTTTTTTACATTATCAATGTATTTAAATTTTTTTAAAAAAAATGTGCAAGTATTACACAATCTTTCAATTAATAAAAACCTTCTTTATTAAAAATAGTGAAATATAAATTAATGAAATCTTAATTTTATTAGTGATTTTTTAATTATTTAAAGGTAACTTAGTTAGGATAAATAATTAAATTTAAATTTTTTTTAGAGATGGATTTTTTTGGACTGATTAAAAAATGGAAAATATTAATTACTAAACAATTTTATTTAAAAAATTAATGTATCAAACTTGCAGTAAAATTTTCTAGTGGGCAAACATTAATTAATGTAATTTCATTTTATGAATCGTTAGGATTTTACTAAAAGTTTCAAGGTTTGGGGAGTTGTGATAAAGTATCGGTATCTGGATGGTTCCAGCGGACCCTCTTTTCTTTTGCACTTGTTTTAGCAAAAGAAGCAATGCAAGGCCCCTCTTCCCTTCACCTTTCAATGGTAGGATCCATTTTAGCTGTGGACCAATATTTTTTAAGTAACTTTTATTTTTCTGATTGGTCAAACTCGATCTGTTGCAATAGTATATGCTGCTTATGCAGACATGGATCAACTTTGGCGTGAAGAAAAATTATATACTATGAGTGTGTTTGGTTTACATTTTCATTTTTTGTTTCTACTTCTTATTTTTATTTTCTGAAAATTATTTTCATTTTTAAAAGATTAGAATTCTGAAAATATGTTTGGATTGACTTTTTGTTTTCTGTTTTCATAAAATAAAAATATTAAAAATTTATGATATATTGACTTCTTGTCTTTTTGTATTTTTAGATTTGTTTAAAATTACATTCATTATCACCGCAATTTCATTTTACCGAAATGAAATGTTTGTTCTCAACTAAAAACACTGAAAACGAGAATTTATTGTTTTCATTTTCTGGTTATTTCTTGTTTTCATTTTCATTGAAAATGTTTTCAGAAATTCAACCAAACACATTTTCATCACCATTTTCTGTTTTCAATGAAAATGAAAATAGAAAACAATCAAACCAAACACTCCCTAATATTTTGAAATAGATTATCCCATTTATTGAGCAACAATAAAATGGAAATACTAGTAAATTTAAACCCCTCCCTTTTGTCGTTGCATCATACTCTGAAATTAAATTAATTAAAGTTTGCCCACTAGAAAATTTTACTGCAAGTTTGATATTTTTTAAAATAAATTGTTTAGAAATGTTTTAATTAATATTTTCCATCTTTAAATTAGTCCAAATTTTTTTTTGTCTCCATAAGTCCATGGCCCAATCTTTTGAGGAATAAGAATAAAAAAAATAAAAGTTGCTACTAAACCGTTGCCAAATTAAGTTTAGTCCTGGCCCAACAAATTCTTTATTGTTTAACAAGTCCATTACTGCCCTGTTTTCTTTTGGGTCAGACTCATAGTGAGAGAGTAATTATTCAACCCACCTAATTATTTGATTTGGTACACTCCAACTCCAACTGCATTATAGGATTTACAATCTGTAATACAACATGCATCATGGATTGCTCAATCCATAATGAACAAGAAAGCATTATTGTTCTTCTTGGGATTTATTATATTTAAGTTCAGTAATATATTTTAATTATTTTTTTAATTTTTTTAACTAAAAAATTTATTTGATTGTTCGATAAATAAACATTTTTTTAATAATTTCTCAATAATTTCTAATAACTTTTAGAACTTTATTTGAAATAATATTCTTAAAATAATAGTTTTAAATTTTTTATATTTTCTTTTATTTTATCCTTAATATATTTATCAAATTTTATGCTTATCATTTTTAAATAAACCATTATTTTATTTTATTTCAATCATTTTATATTTTTTAATTATTTCAACAACTAATTTTATTAAATATTTATAATTTAATAAATTAATTTTTCAACTAATTTTATTAAACATGCCCATAGGAGAACAACAAACGTTGAGTTGTCAAAGATGTGATCAATTGACTTTTAAATACTCATAAAAGCGAAGGGGAACCAAAAAATTAAAAGGAGCTGTTGTCAACAAAACTAACTAATGGGCAGTTAAGAGAACAAATAAGAAAAAAAATCTATTAAAAAATCTATTAAAGTGAAGAGATATGTTCTTATAAAACAAAAGTGAAGAGAAATGTAAAAAAAAGTAAAAATCGTTAAATGAGTTGTATTTATAGTGTTTTTAAATTAAAATAGCCAATGAACTTAACTTTTAGTGTAAATACTTTTAGTGATTAAACAATTAAAAATCATTTTAGATATAACTTTTACAATTTTTTTCACTTGTTTGTAGTGTTTGGTTATCTCAAACTTATGTTAAAGACTAATTTTATTTGTAGTATGTGATTATTGCTAATACAAGAAAATTGAATATAAATTCTTTTGTTAAGTAAATATTCTCTAACATGTGTCCATAAAGAAACTTTATACTATTGTATCAATCTTATGAGTCAAAAAATTATGCATAAAATAATATATTAAATGAGAGAGTAACAAATATTATTGGTTCTCAGTGATATTTGATTTAATATTTTTAAATAAGATTTTATGTTTAAATTTTATAGATGAAAAAATATGAATAGAAAAAAAGATAATCGATAAAAAAACAAAACTGATAAATATTTAGTACTAATTCTAATTTTAAAGAAATAGTAACAAATAGTTACTTTATCACTCAATTATAATTAAATTCATAAATAATATATATTTTTTAACTTATACACCTGTTGGTGGTTCTTAAAAAATGTAAATTTTTTTTAATAAAATCTCACTTTTTTTTATCACAGCGAAAAAAGTGTCAAAGATGGTGTCATATGATATAATATAACACCTTTGACTTTGAGGGATATTTGATTATAATGACAAATTAGACATGCACTTTAACTAATCCATGGCTTACCCATCTCTTTAATAAAATAAGTCCACAGAGGCACAGCCAATCATGAAATTTCCCCCACGAATGTTGAATACGCTTGTGAACCTCAGTCATCTCCACTCTCCTTTCAATTGGTGCCCCCAGCTCAAATATTCCACTCTAATCAACAAAAAATAAAATGCGTTCACACATATTGTCAACTAATCCCTCCCTCCCTCTCGATCTGCCACGGAAAATTCCTATAGAATCCTACTCCTCTAAACAACATATTATTAAAAGAAAAAAGCATGAATATATATAAAAAATATTTATTGACTTCATTAATGAATAATCTTAATTTATTTTAAAAGAAAGATTATTTTCGTGATATTTAATCATTTTTTATCTATATAAAGCTTTAATATAAGATTTTACTTAAAAATTCAAACACTTAATTTGACTCTGACTAACCACATATTAGTATCTTATTTTCTAGAAGATTTTGAAAAAATGACCTCCTTTTTGCATTTATGACATGGAGAAAAGCGAGCTAACTATAACATCCTTCTTAATTATTCCGACACTGATGGAAGTTGAATTGGTTGATTACCTATATATATAATAATACTTTTATAGCAAAGGAATACAAAGAAAATGGTGAGAGGTCCCCTCATATGTTCTTTTCGACTAAATAACAACCATTACGGCTGCATTTCATGCTTTCTGACTTCTTTTTTATTTTTATTTCTCAGAATTCATTACGGGGAGTTTAGATCCTGTGAAGTGTGAGCGACGATTGAATTGCAAGTAACAAAGCATAGAAAATTAATTAATTAAGTGAAGAAGTTAAAGAAGAAAAGAAGAGTGAAGAGAGCCACAAAAATGTTGTTACCACTACTCATATATTATATATTATCCAATTTGGTGCACTTCTTATTTCAAAGTTTCAAATTACTAACACTGCTTTGCTCGTAGGCAGCTCTGTTCGATTGCTTGCATGATTTGATGGTGAATAATTGCGCCTCTATGTTGAATGCAATAATAACAGTCTCATAACTGGTTAACTCAATTGATCATCTTCTCATTTTAATTTATTTGACTGGTTTTTATTAAGCTTTAATTTGAATTAATCAAGGAAAAGAGAGACACTATGTTTTTAATAACAAAAATAAAATAAGAGAGAGATGGATAGAATTTAAATAGAAAATGAAAGTGTACAGTTAATTACTATGTTTTAGTGTTAACTAATCTTTGCTTAAAAAATTGACTGGACACCCTCATTGAATATCCCTTTTCGATCGGCCAAGTTTTTTTTTTTTTCTCATTAGTAAATTTTGAACCAAATATATTAAGGGCGAGCACATTCCATTCAAACTTACTAATGTCTGTGGTGTACTATTTATTTGAAATCAACTAGACATGAAGTTCAAAATATTTTTTACTTCAATTTGATTATGATCATATTTCCCAATTTAGTGTATCCTTTCGACTTCTATATACCAAACTTTGTTGATTTATCATTACCATATGTGATATTTGGCTTGACTTGTAAACACATTGTACATTCGAAGATGAGCAAGCAAGTTAATTAGCACATGCACATTGATGATTTCACAATACATGACGTACTAGCTAGCAGTTTTATTCGTGTAAAGAATATGTTCCTCTCTTAGTCGACGCATTCCAATTTCCAATAATGCGGGCGTGCGTGTGAATCACTCCGTATACGCCTTTGTCTTGTTGTCGTAAGGCTTCAGAATAAACGACCCTGATTTGAAACCGAATTAAACTACACATTGAGTATTCACCATAAGCATCACGATGCCACTGTTTCATGTTCTATAATTTGTGTTACATTTTAAATAGTAATTTCTTCCTTGACAAACTCTTTATAAATATACAAACAGAACCTAAAAGGAATTAATTGCAATTATATTTTGAAGACAAAGTTATAATTCAACACTTCAACCTCTTTGCTTGTTTTTTTTTCTTTAATTGAACGAGAGATTAAATTGAGTATGAATACTTTTTGTTATAATATACGGAGTATTTTCTCTCTCTCATACACTAATTAATATTATCTATGGATGTGTTTGATTTAGATAATAAAAATAAAGATGATAAAAATAAAATAAAAATACAATGACACCTTAAGAGGGTAGATTAACTTATATGTGGGGGCTTTGGCCCACCTGATATATATATATAACATTTTAATATTAAATTAATTATTTTTATTTTAAGATTTTGATTATAGAAAAACAAATTATTTAAGTTGTACATTAATAAGTTGTTGGTTCAAGTAGTAGTGAATTCAAGTAAAATCTTTAATTCAAGTTTTATGGATAAAATCAAAATGTGATTGAAAAGAGAGACACAATAAAGGTGTACAGTTAAATTTTTGATAAAAGATTAATTTTAAACAAAATTAATAAATATTTCATTTCAATAACTTGATATAATAAAAAGAAGGCTAAAATGCAGATTTCACCCCTACTTTTTAAAATCTACAATTTTAGTTTCTCTCTATTTTTAATTGAGACATTTTATCTCTCACTTTTAAAAATTTTGTAAGTTTAATTTTCTTATTTTTTAATTGAGATATTTTCATATAAATTTATAATCTTAGTCTCCTTTTCTAGTTTTAAACTTGACCGTGTACTTTATTAATTTTTTTTAATAAATTAAGTTTATTAGCAATTAAATAATTTAAAATAACATTTGTCATGTAGATAATAAATAGACACATGTTATTTAACGTTAACATAATACATATTTAAAATTGGTCAGGACTAAATTTGCATAATTTTTAAAAATGAATGATGAAATGTTTCAATTAAAAAATAAGAGACTAAAATCGTAAAATTTTTAAAAATAGAAGATGAAATGTCTCAATTAAAAAAAAGAGAATTAAAATCACATATTTTAAAAAAATAGGGAATAAAAATTGTCTTTTAGCCTAAAAAAATATTAAGCTGTACGAAACATTCATCGATATTAATTTTAATATATTTTTTATTTTTTCTTATAAATAAATAGTTAATGTTATAAAATTATGTAAGTTACCCTGATTTTTTTGGCTAGGTCCACCCCTGCACCTTAGAGTACTTTACATAATATAAAAACTCATGAAGCGCCATCTAATATTTTTTTTGAAATTAAAGTCGAGTGTAAAATTGTGGGTTCTAAAAAAAATGTACAAAAATTCTCTCTAATATTATTTTTCTCCTTCAGTCCAAACACAACTTAAACGAGAGATCATTAAATATGTGTGGATTAATCTTATTTAATTTTAGATTTTCAAATAATATTGATTATGAAATTAATGTTCTGTTATTTAAATTATGTTGATGGATATTTGTTTAAAACTTATAATATGTGAACAAGCCTATATGATGAGTTAAACTCTCACTTGATAGCGGATATACAAATGAAGGGTCACTAATCTTATCTAGAAGCAATAAAATTATCATTTTTTAAAGATAAAATTATCATTTTTTAAAATTAGAAGAAAAACTCTAAGGACCAGATAAACAGGAGTTTTTCATCATTTGGTTGTTTATGATTTTCATCAAAGTAGAACGTATGGATTCAAATTCGTAACTCTCCTAAAATTATTTTCTTATCATTAAACTCTCCTAAAATTAGTTTATATGCTAGTATAAATATATTGTAATTGTACAAAATTATACATATATATATATATATACATATATATATATATATATATATATATATATATTATAAAATCCATGTAATAATATCCCAATTTCTAACACAACCATAGAAACAAAAACAACTCATAGTCAGGGCCCACTAGTGGGCCTACGCTGCATAGTCAAATGCATTTCCTTCATCTCCACCAGAAAAAAAAAAAAAAGATATCCAACAAATATTGCTGCATTTATGATTTTTATAATTTCAAATGCCGAGTTATGAAGTAGCTGATAAATACGTATGGAAACATTAATGCAAGTTCATGGTACCACTCAAATTCAAATTGTGGCCAACATTTTATACGACGTTGGCTTTAGTATTTTAAAAAAAATACTTAATCGGATTGATTGGGTTCATATTGACTGATTTTTTTCTCTCCGAAACATTAGTAAATCAATCCAATTAAATACAGTTAATTATATTCAATTTTATCCTAAACTCGAACCAGTGAAATCCACAAACACAAGATATTTTATCATGATTTGTTTCCTTAATTGACTATAACTATGATTACTATTTTTTTTATCATTGAATTATGATTACTATGAATAAAGGTACCGGAAGTTATCTCTTAATCATAATCCTAACTAATCAAGGAAATAATTATTTTTTTTGTAAAGGAAGAAAATAAATTATGACAATATAAAAAAATATATGACAATTAATCATGAGAAATAAAGAAAAATTATCTAATGAGTGTAGCTCGACAACACTATGAATTTGTCGAAATGACCCAAATTCGAACCCCTTAGAATATATTAACTCCAAATCGAGTGATTTCGGTTATTGTTAGTTTTAAAAATAAATAAAAAATAAAGAAATTAATCATAGAATATTTTTTTTTTGTGCAATTAGAATATACTCTAAGATGTACATTTTGAAATATGTTAATATATTTCTTATATTTTAACATTTTCCTCAAGTTAGAACTTATTAAACTTTTATGCTTGTTAGAAATAAATGTTTTTTTAGGGAATAAATATTTGTTCTTTGGTACAATAAATATTTTTTGGTACAGATTGATACGATAAATATTTTTCTAATACACATAATACAACACAATTAGAAAAATAATAATGTAATTATATAAATTGTTAACAAAAAATAATCTTAGATATTAAAAAATATGACAAGATATTTTCATATACTAGTATTTTAATAAGTGCGTGCTTGTTTTAGTAGTGTGCGCGAGATTATTATAATCTCCCTCACAGTTCAATTTGAATAAAACAAAAACGTATTTGTTTTGACTAGTTATGATTCTTTATTTTGAGAGTTGAATTTTGGATGGGAAAAAAAATGAGGGAGCCTTTACTTTTTCCATTTCTAAAAGACATTTACTACTTTAAATCCTTTATCATTTGTATATAGAAATTAAAATAATTTACAGTGATTTTAGAAGCTATTTTTTTCTTCAACAAGAGCGTATTTTCTCTCCCTTTTCTATCTTTCAGTTTATCCTTTAAATTTTTATCTTCATTTCTAAATTAAATTCTATTTTTTTAGAATAAATTGTCAATAATCGAAAATAATCTTATATCAAGAGAAATGTATACATAATATTAACTATTAAATTTTTTATCATCAATTATTATTATTATTGTTTATTTTATTTAAAATTAGTCTGATGATCTGAGTTTAGATGATTTTAAATTGTTAGGTAAAGTCTCACATTTAAATTTTGTGATAAGATATTTTTTTATTGCGACATCTAATTTTTTAAGTATATAATGTATCACAGTTTAATAATAATAATAATATTTATATACTTTGACTTTAAATTTCAATTTTATTTAAATGTAAAATAGTATGTACGGACAAATTGTTAATATTTCCAATATATTATATGTGTTGTGCATATAAGACCACCAGTTAAAATAAAACTTAATAACTTTGGTTTGGTCAACGCTTTTCAATCATACACTTGTGCCCCTCACTTGCTTATTCATTTGAACCCTTGTTCATGTACTTGTGAATATTAAACAAGAACTTCCATTTCATCCTATTTTGTTTTCTTTTCCTTTTGTTTTCATTGATTCCTGTCATTTCAAAAGAGGCTTCCAAAGCTAAGGTTTATAATTCAAAAAGTCTTTATTTCCTATGTGCCAGTGTTAATATTCATTAAGTCAATGGACTAAATAAATAAACAACTCTTTACAAGTTCGATGTTATCAAACTCGGTTTGCAAAATGTGAATAAAAACAAAAGCATTACTAATTATTTTTTTCATAATTTCTTTATAATGATTTTTCTAGGGTTTAAAGTATATTATGTCTGTCTATTAGTCCCTCCGTGCCTTATATAAGCTCTTTTTCTTATGATAATATATTGTGTTTCTTTTATTATGTTCTAATAGTATAAGATATGATATAATTAGAATATCATTGAAATATGATTAGACATAATATACCTGAAATTTCGGAATATTATTATTCAAGTGGGTAAGTTGATGGATGAGACAAAAGACATTGATTTGAATCTGTCTATCATCGACTGAGAGAATACACAAGTTGTTAAACTCGATTGCATAAAAAAGAATAGATTAAACATAAGATAAAAAAAATGCTAAGTATATGTATTTTTATTGATGCTACAGATAATTGGAGTAAAATGATATTTTAAAAAAAAAATACTCAGACCCTTCTTTTTAAGAAATTGAATTTGTGAAACATTAAATTTATGTACAGTGCATTTTGAACCAAAATTCAAACATAACCCAAGTCATTCTGTCCATCAAGAATCGAAGGGTACAAAAATCAATTAAAATATTTGACATTTTGAATAATGAAAAATGTTTAATATAGTATAGAATTAAATTCATTTTAGGATTTCAAGATTCTCCCGCAGATCGATAGAACGGATATGCTACTAGTTAGATAAAAATATATAAAAAAAAATGTAAATGTAATGTCTTGCATATCACGGAGAAAGGATAATCTATATTAATCTTGTAACAACTTACAAGTGAAAAAAAAAAAAAAAACAAGATAGAGTTGAGTCAACCACTGCTTATCATATCATATGACGTGGTTACTGATTTAACCTTAATCCGTTCAAAGTAGTAACGAGTAACAACCAAACCAACAAACCCCTAACTCTCTTAACCCCAAAGCACACGGTTTGTAACCCAAGTTAACTTGTTAGAGCCACCCACGCTTTCTCTGTCTCTCTCTTCTTATAACAAGTCTCTAACTAACGGCATATTCTCTTTCTCTCTCCATGCCGCAGCGCATGCTTTGATCGACCAAGTCACCTCTCTCGCATTCTTCGTAGTTCCAAGATCCGAACTCCGAGATTCCGGTGAACCCTCCTTTCTCTTTATCCTTAAATATATCAACAACCACGACAACAACCTTGACCTTTTTTGTTTCCACCAAACACCATTTTTTTTACAACAGACTCTGAGAAAACGAGTAATGGTGGTGAAGATGATGAGGTGGCGGCCATGGCCGCCTCTCCTCTCGAAGAAGTTCCAAGTGAGGCTGCTCGTGCGGAGGCTCCAGGGCTGCGATCTGCTGCGGAACGCTGCACGTGAAGGTTCCAAATTGGTTCTTGAGATTCGCTGGAAGGGTCCTAAGTTGACCCTTGGCTCTCTGCGACGGAGCTCCGTCGCGAGAAACTTTACTAAAGAGGCGGAATTTGACGTCGACGGCGGTGGCGCCGCCGTGGTTCACTGGGACGAGGAGTTTCCGACGTTGTGCAATTTGAACGGTTACAAAGACAATGTTTTTCACCCTTGGGAGATCGCTTTCACTCTCTTTAATGTCAGTCTCTCCCTCTCTCTCTTAACCTTTTTCCCCCTTACAGCGGAATTTGTTTCAAGAATTTAAAAATTGGATTGTCAAATAAAAGAACCCATATTTTTTTATTTTTTTATAAAAAGACTATTTGAATTGGTGCAATGTTGTTCCTCCTTGAAAATTGGGGGATTATTATTTGATTAAAATAGAAGGATTATTGTTCTAGGTTATTTTTTTGATGGGGTATTGAAATTTTGGATGATCGGGTTCTTTTGGGTTGTCACCGTCCTTGTCTTTCATCTATTTCTTTTTCTTTGTAATATTTAGGTTTGCACGTTTCTTTGTGTGGGAGTATTGTTCTGTCTTATCTTTTATCTGCCCATTTAAATGAATGTCATAATATTGAATAGGTGAGCGTTCATTTGTGTTCCGCGTTACCAATAATGGTGTTGACTTATTGTTTTCTGACCCACTAATAGGAGATTTTTTTTTTTGGATTTTTCCTTCCACAGTGGAAACTTTTGTGCAGTGGTGGACTTTTTTGTCCGTATGATTTTTGTATTTTATTTTAGTTTGTCATAGGTTAATTAAGGACCAATTTGAAATGTTTTTTTTTTCTTTCCAGTTCCATGGGTTAATAGGCATGGCATTGTGTCATTTTTTTTTTCACTGAACAGAATTTGGATTCATTCTATATTGCAGGGATTGAATCAGAGGCCGAAAAACAAGGTTCCTGCAATTGGAACCGCATTATTGAATATTGCTGAATTTGCATCTTCAACTGATCAAAATGATTTTGATTTAAACATTCCACTCACACTAACTGGAGGTTCTGGGGAGCTTTCTCCTTTACTCTGTGTGAGTCTCTTTCCTGATTTCTTTTTTCTCATGCCATATAGGCATCACTGTATATAGGCTGGTCCAATTTCCAGTCTTTGTATTTGTTATAATAGATTTTGAATGTATGCAGATATCAATAAGCTTGACGGAGGTAAGCGTAGCTCAAGAAAGCGTGGAGCCAATTCAGAGATCTATAGTGCCTGGGCCATCGCCCTCCGCCAAGTCGGGAGAAACAGCCTTGGTAGAAAAAGATGAGCTTTCTGCTATTAAAGCTGGTATTAGGAAAGTAATGATTTTGACGGAGTTTGTATCTTCCAAGAAATCAAAAAAGGGATGTCGTGAGGAAGAAGGAAGTGAAGGTAGGTGCTCTAGAAGTGAGGATGGTGAATACAATTATCCTTTGGATTCTGAGTCAATTGATGATTCTGAGGAAGGTGAAACAGATGAGGGGAAGGAGGATTCCAGCATTAGGAAGTCATTCAGTTATGGAACACTGGCCTCTGCAAATGCTGGGGGATTTTTTCATTCCAATATGAGAGTAAATTGTAATGATGAAGACTGGGTTTATTACAGCCATCGAAAGTCTGATGTTGGGTGTTCACGGATGGAGGATTCTACAACTTCTTCTTCTGATCCATATTTACAAAGTTCTAAGCGCAGCATACTTCCATGGAGGAAGAGGAAGTTGAGTTTCAGATCTCCTAAAGCTTATAAGGGAGAGCCGTTGCTAAAGAAGTCATATGCAGAAGAAGGTGGTGATGACATAGATTTTGATCGCCGTCAACTTAGCTCCGATGAATCCCTTTCTTTGACTGTAAGAATTCTTTCTTAAAACTTGTTTCCTTCTCATTTGAGTATCAGTCCATGCCTTGTTTGCAAACCTTCACAGTTGATTTTTTCCCGGGGCGGTTTTAGCCTAGCCCTCATTTGTATGGTAATGATTGTAAACTAAATCTAGTGTGCATAAATCTCTCCATTGTTCTATGAAAGTATGATACAAAGCTATTAACTTAGACATAACTTCTGAATACTTTTGAAACTTTTGTTGCACACTTAGTTTATTTTATTCATGTTAATGGCTTTATATTTTTTGCCAGTGGTACAAGACTGAGGATGACTTGTCTGCACATCGATCGTCAATCTCTGAATTTGGGGATGGCAGTTTTGCTGTAGGGAGTTGGGAGCAGAAAGAAGTCATGAGTCGTGATGGTCATATGAAGCTTCAAACACAGGTCTTCTTTGCTTCAATTGATCAACGCAGTGAACGTGCAGCAGGTGAGAGTGCATGTACAGCTCTTGTTGCTGTGATTGCTGACTGGTTTCAAAATAATCGTGATCTTATGCCCATAAAGTCGCAGTTTGATAGTCTAATTAGAGAAGGCTCCTCAGAATGGAGGAACCTATGTGAAAATGATGCCTATAGAGAGCGGTTCCCTGACAAGCATTTTGACCTGGAAACAGTCATTCAAGCAAAAATACGTCCGCTTACTGTGGCTCCTGGGAAGTCCTTCATTGGTTTTTTTCATCCTGAAGGGATGGATGAAGGCAGATTTGACTTTCTGTATGGTGCCATGTCTTTTGATAATATTTGGGATGAGATTAGTCGTGCTGGACAAGAGTGCCCTAGCAATGGTGAACCTCACATTTATGTTGTTAGTTGGAAGATCATTTTTTCATCCTCAAAGTTGAATATGATTGTTATTACATCATTGACACTTTGGGAGAGAGACTTTATGAAGGGTGCAACCAGGCATATATCTTGAAATTTGACAGCAACACAATGATGTACAAAATGCCAAATGTTGCTCATTCATCAGATAACAAGACATCCAATGACCAGCAAACTGTAGCAGAAATATTAGATCCTAATAATAGTCAAACCCAACAAGTAAATAGCAAGGAGGTGGATTCTGTTGCAGGGGAGGAAGAACAGTTGAGGAGTGAGACAGAAGAAGTTATATGCAGAGGGAAGGAAGCATGCAAAGAGTACATTAAAAGCTTCCTAGCTGCAATCCCTATCAGAGAATTGGAAGCAGATGCCAAGAAAGGCCTCATTTCTTCAGCATCCCTTTACCATAGACTACTACAAATTGAGTTTCATTACACCCAATTGTTAGGTGAAACATCAATGGCTGAACCAGAGACCTTAGCTCTTGCAATAACTGAGGCTTCTACCATAACCAAGCTGTAAATTGAAGAAAATGCGTCTATGCTAACTTATTTTACTACTTTAACCATTGATGTTCTTCTGATTTTGAACTGAATTTAATTATAACATATGGAGGCTCGTATAAGCTTTTGGTGCGAGCAAATGAGTGAGCTGAGCTTTTATTTGCGCAGTTCTGTTTGGCACTTGCCTTGTTTTATATTTACCTGTAATCTTTCTTGGGAAGGTTATTCTGTAAATGGCTATGTAGTTTCCTTTTCAAGTCAGTGCATACGTTTGGCATCTGAAATGTAAGTTCTAAACAGATTCTACTCTTAAATGGCAGATAGCTTTTAGTTTTTACGGACACCTCAGACTTGTTACTTTAGTTTTGCACTCTGATTCTTGTGTTTTTTTTCTTCCTTTACCGTTTGTTTATTATTATCTGCTTATTAGTATTTTATTATTTGATGTAGATGTGGTTTTTTCTTGCTTTGTTACTCAACAATGAAGTCCAAAAGAGAAAACTAATAATTTTGGGCACAGAAATGAGTTGTAGTTCACTTTTGAATCATAGGAACATAATGAATCATAGTCGTAAATTTGAACTAGAGAAGATTGTTCTCTATCTCCTTAAATTCCTTGTTGACTTAAAGACCATTCTCATATTCAAATGATTAACCATACCTACTGAATTATATAGTATAGTGATCTCTGGAACACATCATTCCAGAGAATCCTACATCAACAAAACGTTATATGGAAGGTTTAAGTGATTTCTATTTTGAAGTATCAAGTAGCCCTTATGTTAAAACCCCGTTAGTTCAATGGACAAGTTTATGGTATCGTGAGAATGAAATCAATGATTTTCCGTCTTCTCTCATTTGCATATTTCTTCGAGCCTTCCTCGATCCTCTTGTATCTGTCATAGGCTCCTGACTAAAATAATCCCACATCCATAGCTCAGCACCCACCATGTCCAACTTCAGTAGTCTTGGGGTTGAAGTAGGGATGCTAAAAAAAATTAGTTTAAAAAAAATACCTGTAACTATAACTAGCTTTATATAACAAGTTATAAAAGTAGGTATGAAATCATAACCAATTTTATAATTATAAGTATTTCAAATAATTTATTTTTATTTAAAAACTAGTTATAATTATAAAAATATAACTAGTTGTATAGAAATGGATATTTCAAATGATTTATTTTTGGTCATCCATAATTAGTTATATAATTGATTTTAGACATAATTAGTTATATAATTGGTTTTATAATTAGTTTATTCATAATTAGTTATATATCCATATTTTAAAAATAATAACTAGTATCAAATTACTCATATTTTAAAAATTAGTTATAATTATAGTTATAATATCCACTTTCAATCTAATTATTTATTAGATATGATTATAATTATGTAAAAACCCAAATTATTAACATCATGGGGGGAAGGCATCTCCAGCAACACAAACGTTCCTTGGGATTCCTATGCGTGTGTTTGCGAATACGTTCGAAACATGTTGGATGGGAAAATTAGGCTTTCCAATGCAAAATTCGTAAAGCAACAAGACTTGCTTTGGCGTTGCATCAAAATGAACGCAAACACATACATACGTTTTATCTCAATGGGGCTGATAGGAAACCTTGTGCGTGTTTGGACTGGCGTCATTGATCTACGTTAAGCCACTTTGTAGCTTCTGCTTGATCCACGCTCAGGAACTGCAAACGTGTTACCAAACACGCTATTTATCTAGTTCAATTTTTTCTATGAAGGATCTAACATGATTCTTACCAACACATTATTTCTGTTTGAGTAAATAACTTTGCAGTTAAAATTTTCTCTATTCACCTAGCATTGTGGTATTTAAAGAAAAAACGAGGAATGAATTCCTGATCACAAACATTCATAGACAAACATTTCCCTCATGTACAAACAAATCACGGCTGAAACCAGTAAGACAAACAATGATATCAATAGCCGCAAAAATTTAAGAATTCCTGCATCTACTCTCCGCATAGCCCCAACATCTAGCATAGAATTTTCAAACTATACTTCATCATCATTTGCAGATAAAATCTAGCATAGAATCTTCAAACTATACTTCATCATCATTTGCAGATAAAATTTTGAGTCTTGCTCACCTGGAAAAGACAAATAGGAGCAGCAATTAGCTCAGAGCACACTTCTCTTTTATTTGCTTTAAGTTATTTAAATATTTGAAACCTCTTTTATGAGTGCTAACTGTAAACTTTTATAGGCTTCAGAAAGTACGTAGAAATTGTCATCAATCATAAAAATTTACATTTACTCTTTCAATTAATAATACATCCCCTAAAATTAATTAAATAACAAAATGGAAGTTTATCTTACTTTGAAGTCATTTCCATCATACCCTCTATGCTTTTGTCGTGGGAAGATCTTCATCAATAGATACGAGCGTGTGTATATATATATATATATATAATATTATGTAAAATAAATTTTATATCATATTTTAACCCAAAATTTTAACACATTAGGCTTGTAGGTCTTTGTTATTTATATGTTATTCAATTTGTAAATTTTTATTTAATATGAAATTTTTATATTCACACTTGCATTTTAATAATTTCTTTTTTTTTATTATAACCCAAAGGAAAAATATATTTGACATAAGAGATAGAAAGAAAGAATATATAACTGATTAATAAGATTGATGATATAATATGATAAAAAGAAAGAAAAAAAAGATAAATGAGATACATTGGTGGAGAGTGTTTGTAATTTTTGGGTTCAAAATATCATTATTCTAACTCAAAATTAAGACAAATTTTGGATAATAATACATGAATACCCTTTTATAATAAACACTTATTTCACACTTTTCTTTTGTCTGTATCTTGCTTCTTGTGATATCCTATCTCCTATAAATCCATCACTTTTTTCTTTATTTATTCATCTCTCTAGGTGTTGATGGGCATATCAGTGTCCATCAAACATTTTCCAATCATTTTTACCTGAGCTTCTGTTGAAACTACTTCTGCTCACTGTTAGGCCTAGCACACTGGAGTCTGGAGGAGTTTCCTCGTAACTCTGTTGTGTTTTTTGTGGAATTGGGGGTTCATCATGTGAGGATGAGTTTCCTCGGTATCTCGAGAAGAGATCAATTCACAAGGATAATACTACCTTTACACAATTGATAGCACACCTTTTCCATTTCATATATTGTTATTTCTTCAAAATTGTTTCTTTTCTTCTTTTATTTTAGTTTCTGCATATAGTAGTAGTTAAATCTCCAGTAGTCTCTTCTATATTCTAACGGAATAACTTCTTGTCCAACTACTTTTTACGAAGTTTGGCTTCAAAAGCCATGGATCCTAGCTCCACTTAAATTAACATTTCTTTTAATGTAAACATCGAATTCAATTTTCCCATTCATCAATCACTGGACAACACTAATTATAAACGAGCAACATGTTTACTAAGGACTCTACCAGATAGACAAGGCTGGTTCGTTACAAGCCAAGAAAAATTAAGACTAAATAGAAGAAAAATCAATATAATACAAGAAGAATCATATAATTATGGCCACCATTGATTTGTTTTTTTTTTCTTTCTTTTCATTTTCAGTTGATACCAATAATTATAAAAAATAAACATCATTTTATTTCTTATTTTCACAAATTTATAAAAAAAAAGTGACAACAAAACTAGATCAAATTTGTTGTCACCTTTTCTTTAAC
This sequence comes from Glycine max, assembly GCF_000004515.6. NCBI lineage: Eukaryota > Viridiplantae > Streptophyta > Magnoliopsida > Fabales > Fabaceae > Glycine > Glycine max. The sequence goes on along the minus strand of NC_016090.4, from coordinate 42,349,947 downwards.
AAATTCCCGAAAACAAGATATAGAGTAAAAATAAAAATGAAGCCTTTGTAATAAAAAATATATCAACTGAAAAATGAAAACAAAACGCACCAAAGGTGAGATAAATATCTCTTTCTAGCAGCAAACGGGGCATTTGACAAGGCCGTTCTCGTTGCACTGAGAACATCTAACGAAGCATTCATCGTTGTTGTCAGTGAACACTTTGCAACTTCCACAACAGTTGGAACAAATAGCGAATCTCATGTTGGCGCAGCCAGAACATGGAGAATCACTTGAGTGAGTTGGTGTTCCTTCAAGAAACTTCCCAAGCCACCCCATCTCATGCAACCCAACCACTTCATCAGCTCCTCCAATGTACCTTCCCTTGATGAAAAGCTTTGGAGGAATCACTTTCCCTCCCAAGATTTTCCACAACTCCTCTCTGAACTCCAAGTGAAGAGACACATCCCTCTCATGATACATTATCTTGAAGCTCCTCAACAAGAAACGGATCGTGTTACATTCCTGAAAGGTTTTCCTTATCCCTCTCAAGCTTGTTGTGTAGAGAATGATTGAATGGTTACTCCCCCCTGGTGGACATAACTCTTTGAAATCACTGAGAGATGGGTATTCATTATTATTGTTGCATGATGGCATTTTAGTTCCCACTAACTTTTCTTCTGCGACTTCTGTGATCTTTTTGGACCCTACGGTGGTTTCTTCCTCCTCAAAATGATTATCATCCTCAACTACTAGCTCCGACAGGTTGTTTCCTTTGTAGTCATCATATGGGGTTGGGAACTTTTTTTGAAGAACTAGGCCTTGTTTCTTCAAGTTGGTTATGGTTGGGACGAGTTTTAGTTTTCTCACAAACCTTCCTCTCACCGTTATTCCTTTTGTGTTTTGTAGGTCTAGAAAATTGGATGGCATGTGATTGGTGTTGGTGTTAGTCACTCAAAGATTCAAGAAAATAAGAGGGTGAGAATGAATGAGCTAGCACTAGCTCAGTGGGGTTCACGATGAGTTTTCTCTTTTGGTTTCAAGAGAGTATATAAAGTGGAGATTGTAAAGCTGTGATGTTGGGTTTGCTTTTGAATGAGAAAAAATGATAATGACACTCTCTATCTGATAGTCTCTTCCTAAAATTTTCTATATATGATTGTTTAAAATTTATTAAAAATTATCATTTTTAATAAATATTATTTTTTAATTTATATTAAATGAACAATAAAATCTATTAAATTTAATGATTTTTAATAAATTTTGATCTGGTGTTGGTGTGGGGGCAAGTCTATACCCACTCCCCATCTTTTATCCGGTTAGAGTGGGACTGACCCTTTACCTACCAATTTGGTGCCTCAATCACGGTGTGTAATATGAAGGATATTTGTTAATTGAAAACTATAAAGTGGCTAATATTCCCTTATATCATTTGCCAATTTGATGGGGGAAACTATACCAACCTTATGTAATCTCAATTGGGCACATGATTCAGTTGGTTTGATACCAATGTTACTTGGGGTGCCCTTGGACCACACTAGCTTCTTTATTTGCCGAATGCGAAGGAGACAAAGTGTGCCGGTGATCATGATTCGACACATTCGGGTAAAAGCCGCGTTGTCCTCAAACTGTAACAACCTTTGGGATAAATATTTAACATGACTATGACTTTGTTGGAAACTAAATGAGAATAAAATTGAATATTAATTTACATGCATACGATTCGTAGCATCTCTAATGCTGCAATCATGATAGAGTTGCTTAACTCACTTTTTAATGAGTCCTACAATTATATCACGCACAATTCTTAATAACCCTTAAGAACTAGTACTTGTATAAAAACTGCTATATATTGCTCAAACGATGAAACTAAATAATAATAAGTTCTCAAGGATAAGAAACCCTATATGCAACTTCCATTACAGTACGTATGATCTGACTGATAATCTTGTAGTGACTCCATTTCTTTGTTTTCTTTTGGTTAGTTACTTGTTGCTAATAACACGGAAAAAGACACAAGTAATGGAAAAGGATTGAACATATATAGGGCGAATTCTCAAATTTGCTGATAAAAATTTAATTAGTAACCGACACGTTAGTCAGTAACACTGTAAACGACAAACTAATTAGACTATTAGTCCTTTTCGAGAGAGCAATATCTGTAGTTCCTTGAGTCATGATAGAGGTTTTGCATTAAAGTAATGCCTATTGTGAAATTTCTCCTGGACAAATTTAAAGATTTATTATTGATTTTAGTAAGATCAAGTTTACAATTTCTTCTCAGTTTCGTTGCCTTTCATCCTTCCCAACTTTAACTATCATCTACAATTTTTTATTACTCCAAAGTCAAAATATATTCATTTCATCTCCCTTTTCAAACAAAGTTTACAAGACTGGACCTTTTCTGCACAGAGACAACATATTTTAAATCCTTTCCCATTCGCAATCAAATGCTGTTATCACGCACATAAAGTGGCACACTGGAAAGACCTAAAGATTAATTGATGCAAGTATAAATTAAGTAAAGCACTAGACATTGCAACCGATGATATGTCCATTTCCAAAAAGGTGCATCTCTAATTTGTCCACCAAACATGTTGAAAGTTGAAACACGTACATTTGTGGCTTTGCATATAATGCACCCTTATTAAGTCCTTGCATGATCTATAGACATAGGTATAAGATTCTCTGGATGCATTTTATATATCAAGTACATGAATGCAACTCACCTTGATACTCACTCACACCAGACCACAGAATCACCAGCAGTAAGCTTTAAAGCAGAGTACAACATGTGTGCCAACTTTTCCATGCTCCCTCCTGCAAAGGCTAGTCCTTGCTCGTGGGTGTATTTATTATATGCAATACAAGTTTAATCTCTGCAAGTACTAGAAATATATATATGTAGTATATGATTTGTGTACTGTAGCTCAGAATACTGTTCATCAGGTTGGTACAATAGAAGGAACTAAGTATTAAAAAGATTCTTTGCAGTTTGTACAAAAATAAATAAATTATGACTTATGAGCCTGATCAAGACCTATAAGTGAGTTTACTCAGCTATCAGCCACAGTGGAAGTAAACCCAACACCAAAACCAAATCCAATTCAAGTCAAGTCTCGTTTGTTGCCATCAAACATCTTCATCTTCAAAGAGCAAACGTGAAACACGGTGAGAAACGTGACACCGCAAATAAAAACTAACACTAATTTTGCAAGAAAGGAGACATTATCTTTAAATTTAAACGTCTACCCAAGATGTCTTTAATTTGGCAACTAGACAGTTGAAAGAACTGAACATGCTACGTCAAAATCCAATTACCAATCCCCTCCCTCTAGTGTACAGTCATGGAAAAGGCCATGAAAGGTAACAAGGTCATGACACTAGTTAAAGACATCAAGACTTGATTCATTGTGCTTTTGGCAGAAAGAATTAATTTATGACAAATGACTATTGTGGTATTAATTAATCATGGATTTAAAGTAATTAACAAGAAAGAACAAAATATGATTAACAGTGAGAGTTGGAGTGTATATGCGCATGAAAGCGAGTACTCAAACTAATCGTACACACACAAGGGGGAAGATATGAATAAAGAAACCTTGTCAAGTCTTTTGGGCAATATTAACATGTATGCAGAAAAGGATAATCATATGAGCTAGGAATTCGTCAACTTGGATTTGACATTTGAAAAAACTTGTTTGTATGGTTGTTGCTGCCTTGCCGGATTAGGAAACAAAGCTGCGATAGCAACAAAAAAGTAATGTAGTTTTCTAATGGCAGTAAGCACGATTTCAACACACTAATAGTGTTTTTTGTATTGATTGTAGTATTAGTCTATGCATTCTTATCACAAAGTTAACTACATATATAACTCACCTCAATTGTAATGAATTACCCCTCTAATTGCCACATATCAATGAAAAACATTGCTAATGATAATACAAATTAAAAAGTACCATCCAATAAATAGGTAATTAGTACATCAATACTAATAGCCATAATCAATTTCATCTGTCTTCCAAATTCCAATTATTATTAGAGAAGAAACCAATAATTTAGCTAGTAAATTTGGGATCAATTGAAAAGTCTCTTAAAGAAACGAATAGAATAATAATGAGTTACAGGTGGAGTGAATCCTGGTGAAAGTTGTGTATGAGCAACCACAAAGTCTCCAATTGAAACAGGGCAAGATGTCTCTCCACAAAGGCAATGCTGCCCATAAGATGGAATAGAATAAGATGAAATTACTTATTATTCTGTTGATTTATTATAAAATTACTTTGCTACCCCTAAACTTGACATATATTTTTCATTTTTACATAGAAATAAGAATAATATAAAAATAATAATTAAAATTATAAATCATAGTATTCTTTCTAATTTTAAAAATTAAATAAACATTTTATTTCCTTTTATTATAAAGTATTAAAACAAAAGAATAATAACTTTATTTTACTTATCATTAAATTTCTAAATATAACTTTTTCTATCGCTAAATGTTGGTATGTTCAGTTGTTCACCGATACTTTTATACTCTAGCCGTTGGCTTTTCGTTGTTTTCGGATGATTGTATTATATTGGCCTTTTTTGGGTTCAGTCACTTATCTTTTGGCTAATGCAGAGTTTTGTTAACTAATTATTGGGAGCTTTATGAATTTATGATATAATTAAGCTGGTTGAAATTGATGCTAGCGGTGGTTTAATTTGTATTTAGGATCATATAAGTTGTCTTTGAACTGGATACGCATCTACCTCTTTTAGTTGTTTTGGCTTTTCAATTAACATTGAAGTACAAGAGCTTTTCAATTATTGGCAACTGTTTTTATTGAGGTTGTTTAGAATTGCATCCGTTCTTTTTGTTCCTTGAACTTTTATATTGGCTTCTTAGTGCTATATTTGAAATTATTTCACCTTTTTTATTTTTTTTTATTGTGTGATGTTCACTTTTCTGATTTCCTATTTTGTGAGACGTAGGATAAGAGAATATTTCTTTAAGTTAATTTGATATTGAGTTGAATTTTTTTTTTAAAGAAGGTGAAATATATTTTTGAGAATCATAAATCACGTATCAAATAAAGAATGAGTTTTCTTATATTTATCTTAAACTTGAAAAATATAATATGTTGGATTTTAAAAGACGACATGTTTTAATATTAATATGGTTATTAGGTTGAAATGTTGAGCTATGTATACGAACAAAAAAATATACAGGTTGTGGAAAGAATCTATTTGCTCCTCGGTGATAAATGCTTAACCGCCAACAAAAGTAACAAAGCTTAACCATCAAGATAATAACTAAAATATGAAGCCTAGTCACTCAAGACAGAAGCATTAAAAAGAAAAGCTTTACCAGTTAAAGTTGATTAATGTTCATTCTATGAATCGAAGAACTGTACTACTGTTCCATTATAAGCCTTACCGGTTACGTACTTCAGATGCTTTCTCCAATTGACACTATGATTTAATGTTTCTGCAATCATTCTGGAATTTTTAGGCATTTTAAATAAATATATTATAGGATTTTTCTTTCGTGTAAAAATAATAAGTAGTTTTGAAGTTCTATGAATCGGATATAAGCTTCGCAAAGGTTGTAGCTTAAATCCTTAGATAGGCTTTTTAAGGTGTCACGCACGTTCAAGTATTGTGTATAAAAAAAAAAATCACAGATATAGCTAATTTTACCATATTGTAAATGAAAAACTTGGATTGAATTTCCTCATGTTACAGATATTTTAGGTTTTGAAACATGAAACAATTGGTACGCTGGAGCAAATGGTGACTCAGTTTTCTATGCAGACCCTCCTGAAAATTAGAAAATGAGGCATCCCCAAGAGTTTGTACTCTTGATAGGCCAATATTTGAACAACAACTTTAACTTTTACCATACGAAGGGTATACAAGAAAAAATTAAGTAAAGGATCAAGCAATTGACAACAAAAAAAATCCCCTATGAATACAAACAAGCACCTTTATCAAATTGCCAAATCTGATATATTTTGTGAATCAATGATGACTTGTGATGAGGACATCAACTTGAGTCAAAATTATGCTATTGCCCTACCTATGAATCCTGTCTGCTAGCTAAAGGAACCACTTCAGCAAGAGGAGTTGAGAGTGGTGTTGGAATCGGAGAAGTTCTGCAAACTGGACAAGTAGGATGCAACCTCAACCATGGATCTATGCACTTGAGGTGGAATTGGTGCCCACAATCTGGTAGCATCCGAAGCATATCCGTACCCTTGTAATCTGCCAGACATATGGAGCAACATGTAGCAGTGGAATCAGATTTCTTGAGCTTGGCTTCAGAGTACAAAAGGGTTGGATAACTCAGAATTGTGGCTTCATCTAAACTTACATCAACTATAGAGTGCTGTGGTTCAAGGACATTTGGGGTGCGTCTCCTATTCCTAGTGGCTGGAGCAAATGACACCTGTGATCTGGTGCAGAAGTAGGAAGTTAAAGTGATGGTTATAATGAGCAAGAGAATTCCAATGGAAATTCCTATGCCATAGCTATAGCCACTGATGTTGCTTGAGCCAAGGAATCCAGGGGAATTAACTGTTGTGTTGCTACTCATCTTATGTATGGAATAGTAGTGGCTTGTTCTAGAGTTTAGGAGATCATAGAAATGGTTATGTTATGTCATAGTGAAGGTTAGCGGTTTGGAAGATTATATGAAAGTCAACGGTAAGATAAAATAGAAATAGAGATTAGAAGATAAGTAACCATGTTAACCATCAAGGTTGATACAATTGGATATCTCTTAATCAAATAATTTAAGGTTTCAATCCTGATTAATTTTTAGGTATAAAATTAATTTTGTTGGTATACAATCCCAATAAAAATCAATTTTTGCTTTCCACAAAATTTCCTTTATACCAATACATCATCAGAAGAAAAAAAAAGTATTATGGTTGTTAGATGCTTACGTCTGAATCAAGGAAAATTGCATTTGGGATAAATATATGGAGACAAGGTAATGAGGCATTGCATGTGGAATTCATATAACTTTTCTCGACCTAGTTTATGGTTACCCTCTTGACATGCTTGTGCAGGTCAATGATCCTTGTAATAAGCCACATTAATATACTCCTATATGCGTGCTGATATTTCATGATTTGAGTTGACGTCTCTCTTTCAACTAACGTTACTAAATTTTATCTCTTCCAATCCAATCAAGTGTGTTGATGATGTGCGGGCTCCACATGATGCTATTCATTTTTAATCTCACTGAAATTAAAATCAAATGTACAAACAAAAATATTAGCAGTTACACTCTTGTCTCTGTAAAGTTTTTCCAACAAAATTTTTTAACATAAACATTATTGACATGGTAATGCATTATATTAACATAAACATTTATTTATCCAAACCCTTATTTTTTTGGATGGAGAGGAGGGGGGAGAATTGAAGACGGTTAAATTTTAGAAAGAAAAAGTAGTTTGTATTAGATAGAGAATAATGGTTTTTTAATTTAATGTAAAATCAGGTTGTTTCTGTTTCGTCCTCAACAAAAAAGTAAAATTCGTTTAATAAAATAATCATATTAACTAACTTGTTCAAGTAAACTACAGTACGTGGGTATTTGGTTCAAATATTTTGGTGCATATTATTAGCATGGGTAAATTAAAATTTGGATTGAGTCATATTAACAAAAAAAATAATTAATATTAATTTGCTGATAAAAAAATGTGTGTGCGCAAAGGGATTAACTTATATTAGTACAAATTACACTCACATTTTTATTTAACATCTCATTTATGTATATCAAAATTAATGTAATAAATATTTTTGAAATATATAAAAAATATAAAAATTGAATCAATCAAAATTACATTTTATACAAAATTATTGATCAGGTAAGACTAAGTGTAACTTCCAATGCTACAAGTCAATTCTTCTTCTCTATGTGTATATACATAATTGTGTTGGCATAATTAAAATTTCTGTTAGACAAAGTATATATATCGATGAGAGCATACTAACAAATAACAATTTTTTTTTCTATACAGATTCTAGCTAAAGAGAAATTTTTATATCTAGTAACAAGAAACTTCTTGTTTAATATTGATTATCTCTTACTTTTAGCAGCAATCTACATTTTTAATATTATAACTACAAGAACACTCCAAAAACTTGTTAGAATTTTTCTAATTCCACATTGCGCAACTTAAAAAAAAGAAAAAAAGAATGGCAAGTGTAGACGTCGTCTCCTTCCGTCTTTCTCATTCTGACACACACAAACAGACATATAAATGTATAATTAACAACGAGATGATTGTCTGCATTCACTTGTTTTGGGTTGGAACCGCCACCAATCAGCTCTGTACTATAATGTTTAATTATGTAAATATATATGTAATCAATTTTAGAAGCATTAGAAAAAAGTCAAATTCCCCTAAAAAAATAAAAGAAGTCAAATTAATTATATTAAAACACTTGAGATTAAATAAAATTGCGATTGGATAATCTATTGTATTCTAAATTAAATTAGAGAAAAACCTCGCTAATTAATGCACCTTGCGTTAATAATCCTGAATCAATGCATGTTTTATTTCACAATTAGTTTTTTTTTTCAAATGAAGGTGGGAGTCCGAAGTACCTAAATAACAAAGGAAAATAAATAGTATAATTTACTAATAACCCTATCGGAAAGTACTTGTTGATTACAACAAGAAGGGACCATCCTACAACAAAGATCATTTTTTTTTGGTGAACAAAGGGATCATCCTACAACAAGAAGTCATCAAATATAAGAATTATAAGATTAACTTGATGATTAAAGAAAAAAAAGAGAAAAAAAAATTATGTTAATTTTTTTTAATTAAATACTAATAATTAATAACTAATATTTATTGATAAAAAATCAAATTAATGTCGGAAATGTGAAATGAAGTAAGAAACTTCCAAATGAAAACAGGATCAGATGGTACTCAATAACGTTCAATGTCTTAGTTAGTTGGCCTGGTATATATATCTATATATAGCTACTCCGCTACTAACAAGTACAAGAGTTCAGAGGTCTACCAACATGCATGTTTGGAATCTTCAAGGAGACAAGGATCATGGAAGGTCATCATTTGGTTTTCAATCATTTGTTTTATTTGGTCACGAATCTGGTAAATTTAATTTTCCCTTAAAGAAAACAGATAATAATATTCAAGATATCCTCAAGTATGTGAAACTCATGAGCTCATGGATCTAACCTATTCTACCTAGCTATGAAACTTGCTATAAATGATTGAAACTCTTTTTCAATCATTTGTCTTAAAATTGTTACAATCTAACTAACTATTCTATCTTCCTATGAATGGCTCCTCCATCTTGCAACTTGCTTGAATATATGTATGCGGTTTATCAAATATTTAATTTATACCTTCTGTCAAGGTTTTTAATGTGGTTGCATGCATGTGATACATTATTATAGGCTAAATTAAGCTGGTGGTGAGAGAGATGTTGATTGGTGAACCGACCTTTAATTTTTGTATAGATCGGTTCAGGAATTGATTAGTAGAGGTGATATCAGAATCTAAATTGTGATATCTCTGATTCTTAATTCATTCTTGTTTTAATGAATTTCATTTTGATGGTATAGAAAAAAAATCTCATAAGTTGTTAAATGAAATTTTGTATCATTTTTACACCTTTTTTAATATTATATTATTATTTTATTACCTTGAATAATTCAAATAACTTTTTTATTTTTACTAAATAACTCTAAAAATATTCTTAAATAAATGACATAATCGATACGAGTGTATTATCTAAAGAACAACTAATAAGAATACAATTAAACCTTTAGCCTCTGGAACATATCAAAAGTAAAAGGGAGAGTTAGTACTATTTTCAGTTATCATTTTTCTTGCCCTGTACGAAATGAGTTCAAACTTTCTCAAATTATTATTCAATTAGAGTTGTTTATAAGCTAAGATTTAATGAAAGAGCAATTAATTTCTTTTGGAGATAGATTAATGCCAGAGTTGTTAAAGATAACATGGATAGTAGTAGCATTTGTTATTGGTGTGAATAAGTACTGAAAAAAAGTAGCCTTTGTAAACCCTTTGATCGATGATTATTCTAGTCTTTTTTTTTTTATTGATTATTTGGTCTTAAATAACTTTCATTTGAAAATCAATTTACTATCTACATGTTTACAAATTTTATGCAAATCTAATGGCTCTTAGGTGTAATTATTCACGCGTAAAAAAAGTGTAATTATTCATTATATATGAAATTTAGTTAGTTGTCTTTTTTTGTTGTTAATAGAATTAGTTATCTTTTAATTGCCTTTTTTTTTTCTTTCAAAAATTGGAATGTATTAACCTTATTTCTTCTTCGTATGTTTAATTTAGAAATTCTATTCTAACATATAAGCTCAAATTGCTTCTTTTGTGATCTCATCAATATCTCTTAATTTTGCTAAAAACAAATTAAGAAAGTGATAATGAGTGATGTTTGTTTTATCTTGGCCTTTTTATTACTTTTAGGTTCATCTAATTTTAATATCATAAATATATTTAAACATAAAAAATCAATAAAAATAGAATTAAAAGTTAAAACAATATCGTTCATCAATTTTCTTTAAGGAAAAATGTGTAAGATTTATAAATTAAAAATGTTAATTTCATTATTATATTTATTCTATAAAAATAATGTGACTAAAGTTATAATATACATACTGATAAAAAAAAGTTATAATATGCATATTATACTAACAAAATGTTTTTATATAATTAATTAAATATAAAATAAAACACACACTCACACAATCTTTTTATATATAATTAAATATAAAATAAATTATGATTGCTTATTTTAAATAATAATTAATGATATAAAATAATTGGTAAACTATTGTTAATTTTCAATATTTATTTAATATATATGTGCGTTAAATGTTGTATAAATACCAATAATTAAGTCATTGATTTGAGTAATATCAAACTCGATCCGTTAAGCAAGGTATCAAATTTAAGTTTTATGAATAAAAAAAAGAGTAAATCTCACTAAAGGTGGACAACTTAGATTTTTGAACAAAATTAATAATTGATAAAATCAATAAATATTTCATATAAATAACATGGTAATAATCTTTTATACAAATTTATTTTTATTTATTACTCTTTTTTAAATGCATGTAGATTCACATAAAAAATGTAACATATTTAATAAATATATTGCATTTAATAAATATAGTAATTAACAGTATCATAAAACTTATTTATATGTTGTATTTCATAAATAAATTATATTTATATAAAAGTTACTTTAATTAATAGCATTAAATATCCATGTTCAAGACTAAGTCTATTTTACTTGTCAATAAGTCATAATAATTTTTAAAATAATAATTGAATTGATGATAGAAAATATTGATAAATTATTATATTTATATTTCAATTTTCATATATTAAATGATTATTAATTAACTAAATTTCATTTAATAATATATTTTAATGTATATGCATTCACATGAAAAGTTATACATTTAATACACAGAAATTGCATGTATTAAAGTTATTAAATGTATTCTATTTAATAAATTCATTTTTCATATATTAAATTATTATTAATTAATTAATTTTTATTTAATAATATATTTTAATATATATGCATTTACATGAAAATTTATACATTTAATAAACATAAATTACATGTATTAAATTTATTAAATATATTGTATTTAATAAATTCAATTTTTTATATTAAATGATTATTAATTAATTACTTTTTTTATCTAATAATAGATTTTAAAATATATGCATTCACAAATTAATTTTTAGATTTTAATTAGGTTTTTAATTTTTAGATTTTCATTAGGTTTTTAATTAATAGATTTTCATTAGGTTTTTAATTTTTAGATGCCAAAATTTTCTATTTTAATTAAAATTTTCACAAATTATCAATATATTATTATCTATTTAACGCATACTTATGGGAGGGGATAAAATGAGCAATTTTCATCATTGAGGAACTAAAGAAAAGCAAATTTGAATTTAGGGACAAAAAATTAGGATGCCTGAAACTGTAATTAAGTTTATTTAATTGTTGCTAATAAATGAAATATGATGTTGAGGTTTTTTCACACACCAAAAAAATTCACACAAATTTATAACTAAAAAAAAAGAGCATCTTTAGGTCTTCATATAAGCAATTTTATGTCACCTTAATTTTAAATAACTCGACTAATTTTCTCTCTAATAGAAGTTAATTTTTATTAATAAGTTATTTAACTCATGAATATTTTATTTCTGTTTCTCATATTTAATATAAAATTAAACAACTAATGAGCAACAATTATTTATATAAATATCTCTCTAGTTTAAAGTAACTCAAAATCACTTGATACACCAAAATATTTTGAATGCTCTCTATTTTTTTTAAGGAACTCATTAAATAACTCCCATTATGAATGCTCTAAGTATCATTCAAATTGTTCCTATTGTGATTTCGACAAATTAATATATATCAGTTTAACTTTTTTGTTTATTCCAAAACCAATTAATACTTTATGTATCTTGATCAAATTCTGATGCATCCTACATTTAAATTAAGAAATTTATATAACTTACCAAATTATCAAAATACTAAAATATATCAAAAAGGTAAATTATTAATATTTCTTTATTTTCTTACTTTTAAGTCCTGAATTTTTGTTAAAATTTCCTTGATGTCTCTCCTCTTTTTTTAATCTCTACACTGACTTTTTTTTTTAATGATTTAAAAAATATTACGCTTACATTTCTTATATATTCCATAAATCTCCCATAATTGATTTAAAAACGTTATACTTTGTACCCTATAAAGGGATTGCTATAAACGTTTAAAAAAGCATGAGACCATGTGAAATCTCAAGATACCTAAAAGAGAGTCAGTTTATGTACTAATTTTTGTATTAGCACCTCCTTAGTTCTAAGTTTAGAGTTAAAAAGAACTAATGAGAACCAAATCATCACCAAACACCCTTTCATTTTTCTTTCCTTTTTCCCCCATTTAGTTTACTTAGCTTATTTATACCACTATTATCTTCAAGTTTAAAGCAAGAAAAGTCTCTGTGTGTGTGAGAGAGAGAGAGAGGAGAGGAGAGAACCATCACCATATCAAAGCCATAGTCATGCCTAGGAGAAAGAAAATTACACAAAAACCGATTGAGGATTTTGTGAAAAGAAAAGCTTGCTACAGAAAAAGGCGAGAAATTTTGTTGAAGATGGTGGAGGATCTTACCACCCTTTGTGATATAGACGCATGTGCATTCATCCTTGGTCCAGGGGATGATGTGCCTAATGTGTGGCCATCCCATGACAAGGCTAAAGAGATGCTCGATAAGTTTGAGAATGCTCCATTGTCGACTCGACTGAAAAAAAACATCACCCCACAGGTTTATATTGAGCGAGCCAATAACAAGGTTGAAAATCAACTTGTCGAGCTTAGGAAGAAGAACGATGAGATAGACATGTCAGATTTAATGCATCAAATCCATGATGATGGTAGGTCTTTGTCTGATTTTGATGCTAGTGATATATCTCGTTTACTTTCGTATGTAGAGGAGAAACTGAAGGGTGTTAGAGTGAAAACTGGCTTTTCTGAGCAGCAGTTGCCTCCTAAACCTCCAACACCACAAGTTTCTTGTCCTCTACAGAATGATAAGATTGATTCTTGGGATAACATAGATGAACAAGTTCTCCAGCAACAATCATTCATCGATGATCTGAAAGAAGATGGTAAGATAAATAGTGGTTTTGATAACAATCTAGGGAGCAACATAGGGCTACCACCACCAAATACACATGTTGGTGATGTTGATTTTGAACCTTTCAATCAGGGTTATGTTGATATGATGTTGCCTCCAGAAAATTTTGGAGGCCTCGCTAACGAAAGTGGCTTAGGGTTTGGTGTGTTGCCTCGAGATTATTTTATAGGTAGCAATGGTAATAATGATTCAGAGCTTTTGTATGGAAGCTATTATAGTGAAATTGGAGGCAATGACATATGGTCATCTTATGGAAATTTTGGAGGCAAAATTGTTGGAAGTGATGATGTGATGTTGCCTTTCAACAATAATTCCCAAGGCAACATTAATGAAACTTGCCTGGGAATTGGACAACATGATGAAAATCAAGGAGGATCCATTAACAATGTCGGGTTATGGAATCATCAAATCACCCTTGGAGCCAGTAATGATGGAGTTGCCTTGGAGAGATCCAATCCAAACTTTGTTGGCACTACCAGTGGCGAAAACTTGAACCTTGGATTTCCTTCTCATGCAAATCTAGCCAGTAGTGGTGAAAGAAGTGATATTGAATTGCAGGAATTTTCTCCTTAAAGTGTTTGGTATGCTACATAGGTACGATATATACTGAGACATGGTCAAACTGCTTCTCTTCATGAATATCTATTTATTTTAACGGTTATATATTTTTCTTTCATGTTTAGAATTATTTGACAAACTTATAGTATAGTATGCTGCATCCTTCTTTCACGTAATTGTGAAACTCTTTTCCTTTCCCTAATTTTGTTTCATTTTGCAAAAAAAAAAAAATATATTGTGACGTAATATAATTCTCTTTTACTGCAGGTGAAGAACACCCCATTTCATGGAGATCGTTAGTTCTGAATTCTGATCATGCCATGGGCATTCGAATTTTTTAGTCTATCTTTCTATAAGAATATCCATCCTTTTTTTTTTTTTTGAGAATAAAGAATATTCATCCTTGTTCTTACTGATAATGCATGTTGGTTTTATTCACCTGTTAAGGATATTTTATCTCTGTATGTCAGTTTTTACTTTTTAGTGTGTGATTCGCATTGTAATGATCATTCATTTCATGCTAAATTACTTTCCATAATATTGAAATTTTTAGCTTGCAAGTTGTAGTCAATGTTATTTTGGCAATGTTGTTTTATGTTACTAGTAACATTTTTATAAATATTACGTACAATAATGTTACAAAATGTTAGATAGATATCACTGTAAAAATATTGTCATTAATCTCTAACAAGTATATTAATTTATTTATTTTTAGGTTTGGCGGTTTTTTTCTTCTATTTTAACTCCCCAGTTATTAAATATACATTTTTCCTTGTTTTTTCCCCAATAATTTTAGTTAAATCACCTATCCTTTCTTCTCTTTCGGAGATTGGAACTTGCCTCCTCCATTCTGCTACACCGATCAATCCATCACAACGCTTTTAGCACTTGCATAAATTTAAAACTAACACAATTGTAAGAAAACAAATGCTGGTGCAGCAGGCAAGTTGGGTTTAGGCGGTATACTTAGTGGTGATAAATTCTTAATGTTGCAGAAAAAAGCTCTTAATAATTAAGTTAAAAATGACAGTGCAATAGCTTTAGGTGAAAAGCTTGATTTAATTTTACCGACAAATTACTCAAACAAAAAATGGTTTCTGAAAATTACTTTCCGGGATAGTTAATTAAGTGAAAAGTAATTTTCAGAGGGATACAAATTACCAAAACACCGTCATAGCGCATTAGAACTTGACTTAGAAATTTAATTAGGAAGAACGATTAAATTGTAACAACAGATTTTTAGTTAAAATTTCAATAGCTTTGATAGAGATGGAGGTGCAGAAAGTTTTTATACTAAAGGGTATTTTAAATAATAAAAAAATGTATATATAAAAGGAAAGGATGTATGTTGAATATTTAGGGAAGGTATGAATAACAATTGCCGGTTTTTCTCAGAATGGGTTCAATTAGACCAATTTCCTTTTTTTTTCTTTCATATTGGACTAAATGGCCCAATCATAATTTTACTGTTTTTATTCAAAAAAGGATAAATAAATAAAATCATAGTAAAACGCTCAAATAATGATGGTAATAATAAATAGGGGGACAAAATTAAATGTACACAATTCACATGTGATATCTATGTTTTTCGCCTTTTTTTTCAATTTTAATTTGTTAACTAATAAACAGAATGTTGTGTTCCATGTTATTGTGACCTATTAGTAGAATTATTTTCTTGACATATTGGTGTTTTATTAATTTAGTGTTTTCCACTACATGTAAAAGCCTTTCTTTTGTCAAGAAATCTTGTAAAAAAAAACTTTCTTTTGTATAAGATTTGAAGAAATTACCACTCCAAGCTTCACACACATGATCATCCTATAGACATGATAGACATGATGCGAATGCTTATGTAAGTTGCTTAATTACTTATTCAATAAATTAATATGGTCGATCATATGAGAGTTTTATTATAAATTTTAAATTGTGAGGTTTAGAAAATAAAAAAAAGTGAGTTTATTTTAACAAGTATTTTTATTAAAATATGTTAAAATAAGCTTAAAAAAATTAATAAGATCACAAGTCATTTATATAAAGTTCAAATAAACTCAATCCATAGTTTTTTTTTTTTAAAAAAATACTTATCCTATATTGCAATTCCAACTTTTCACTTAAAATTTTTGTCCAAAATTGACTTAATTTGTGTTGTTTTGTACGTTTTCCAGCCTTGCTAGGGTTTTTATTCCAAACTCCACGCCTCTTTATTTTTTATCGATAAAACAAAATATATAAATTAATGATCATACAAAAGTTACTCTTACCTTTCTTATTATATATAATTGGTAATCACATGACGTGATCTTTACATCAACGTATCTTTATCTTTATATACTACGTAGTAAATTAATTTGCCAGTAATAGCTCTATACCAAGCACCTATGCTTGGTAAACCAGTGAATAGTTCTATACTAAACCCACTATGGCATTATAAATATTATATATTTGCTAATGTGTGGATATTTCTTGTCTAGTTTAACTTTATAGGAATTCATTATGCATTTTTTGAAAGTTCTTTACTGAAATAATGGGAAGAAAAAGTTGAAGGCATTCACTTTTCTCTCCTATTGTTCTTCATGGAGCTCAATAATTCGAGCCTTGCATCTCATGACCTCATCTAACTAGCATTATTTGTTATAAAACCGTAGCTAGACTAACGAACACCCTAGAAACCATGGTTAGGGATGCAAAGGTTACAAAATTGGGTTGTGCTTTTCAGATGACTTTCAGTAGAAAAGGAAACCAACATGTTTAATTTACCCTTAAAATATTATCCTGGGTAATCCTTTTTTCCCTAGCCTTCTGATGTCTCAGGATAATCTTAGAGTGCAGCGAAAGGTTGATGCTAGCTCTCATCGTAATAAAGTAAAATGTGATTTCACAGTCTCATTATAATTTGCGCTTAAATTGTTTAAGTCTAAAACTTTGACTTCTCAGTTATCACATCCCCCATTGACGATTATATAAGAAACTTAGGGAACAAGTTTACTTGTGTTCATAGTTATTTTCTTAGTGAACTTTCTTTTCCACTTAAACTATAAGCTTATTCTGAATTCATGTCTTTCATGCTTTTAATTATATTTAGTGATTAATTGATTTTTGGTTAATAATTAGTATACTCTTGAATGTAAATATACAAATTTAATGTATTGATCGACTTTTTTTTTTACCAAAAGTATTGAATATTATTTAAACGTCCCTTTACTCTAATTATTTATTCGATATTGTTATATACAGAGTCTTGATTGTTTATGTTTTTTGGAAACATTATTTTAATACGAGAAGTTATAATTTTTTAAGAATTAATTTTTTTTCTTATTTATTTCTAAGGATTAAGTTAGTATGCACTTTAGAAATGTTGTGCACATAAGTTGAAAGAAAAATAATCATAAGACTAAAATATCTGTTGCATCTCACATTTGCATTTTTTTTGAAAAATTATTTAATAATTTTTAATCGTAAATTAGATCAAGTAACTTTTTTATGAATCGAATTAGATATTTTCTCTATTTCAACTTTTTAACTTTAAATTTAGGATGTTCTCATCAATATTTAAAGGATTGTGAATGGTGATCCTCCACGAAGCTAGATTGAGAAGACCGACTTATCGAAATGCTCATGTCTTTTAAGCTCAATGTTTGAAGGACGTTGAACTATTCTCTTACAGGAAAAAGCCGATTGGACATAACAAATATGAGAGCACACTAAGAGCTCTTGTGACTTAAGCTTTAAGCTTCTTGGTGTTTTTATTTTTTACATGAACAAAATTATTGTCCATCCAAGTGATTTTTGGTTTAGTAATTCTCATAATTTATTATATATATATATATATATATATATATATATATATATATATATATATATATATTAAAATTTTGAGTTATATTATTTATATAATATTTTTATGAGTTTTTTCATCGCATTATTAATCTTATCATGCTTTATTTTTCTCTTATTTTCCATGGAATGTTTTATACAAAAGTACAGCTAACATTTGTCTAAAATAAGTACTTATATTACAAGGATCGATGTTGCGCATATATAAGATAATATAGGGAAAAAATTATTATATAAGGTATTTTTTAGCTAGAGATAGAAACAAAAAGAAATTAAAAATCTTTTACGCGTGCATATATAAATAAGTGTATACAAGTAATATTATCTTTTAAACAAGAGTATATGAATGGTGTATCCCAACTGTTTTCATCACAATATATTAAATTTGTTTATAGATGCTTGATTTAATAAATAATTATGAATGGTGAAAATAATATTACTACTTTTGTATATAAAGCTTCAAAAGTTATGTGTACGGGTACGGACAAATTAAACGTAGAAACAAAAATGCGATTAGCATACCCACTTGAAAGCAAATGCAAGCCAAAACTTTTAGGAATGGACGTCTCTTTCTCTACACCACAACCTGATTTCGTTTTTATTTTAATTTTTAACACAAAAAGTAAGAAAAGGTCTCTTGGCCTATCCACACGAAACTCGTAGTGGTAATATGCTAAATGCTAATCTTTTAGCAAGTGCAATAGCTGTGGATTCACATCCTATGTGGAATGCAAATGTATAGTAATAGCCAAAATAAAAGCACCCACCTCTTTTTTCTACGTGCCCTTACATTAGATTTCCACTTGGAACTCCATTGTGCTTTTGGGTCACCACGCGCAAGTTTCATTTAATTACACTTTTATTTTTTGGAGTATAGTGTTTGGGTAATTTTCTAATTTTTAATATTTCAATTTTAGTCGCCACATTTTTAAATTGTGTAGTTTTGAGACATACTTTGATTCCAATCTTAATTTTGAAAATCATAATTTTTTTTTTAAAAAAATCATTTCTCAAAATTACAAAAGTAAAAATTGTTTTCTTAAAAAATTATATATTGAATTAAACATATATTAAGAATTCATTTTGAGAACGGTGGAAGAAATAAGCAATTTCCTAATTTACCGTTAATATTTCTGATTATATAGCTTTAGACTCGTGGATAAAATTAAATGAAATGAATATCTGTTTTGTTTTCTATAATTTTACCTCTTGGTAGAATTAAAATATATATATTTTTTTAATTTCATGGCTGTTCATTTCTTTCTTAAAGAATTTTCTTAAAGTATATTATAAAAGATTAACTATGTTTTTGCTATTTGAAACTTTTTCAAAATTTTACTTTTAATTCTTAACGAAGTTTTGACTGAATAATACAATGATGAAATGACAGTAATTTTCTTATAAGTTCATTTTCTGACCGTTAAAATTTGATAGAAATTATTTTGTCAAATGAACTAAATAATTACTGACGGCTAATAGCCTCCAAAATAACTTTTGCCTTTTATGATTTTCCCATTTCCCATCAATCAACGCAACCTCTGAGCCTCAGTTCAAAATCAAAGATCCAAAATCAAAGTAAAAACACAATCCATATCAAAATCCAAAAGCATTTCTTTTGTTTTAACACTGCAAAACGAAAGAGAAACAAAAGCTCAAAATTTTAAGCGTCGGTTGATTCTGAAGAACACTTTGTGTCTTAATCCTGCGGAACTCAATGTTACAGCCAATCCGACACAATACCCAACCCGGCCCACTTCGCATCCTTCGCCGGCGTTTCCTGCTCCTCTGTCGTCTACGACAAACTCGACGATGCCGGCTCTACACCATAGGCACACTCGCACACGAAACAATCATGTTGGGCCGAACCGTGATTCGGAACAGCGCCATCAGGTGCTAGATCTGGAATCAAGGCATGTTCGTCGGAGCGATGCCTCTGGGAGCTGCATGGGTCCACTCATACCCAACCCCTTCTTCCGTAGTTTCTACTATTCGGATTTGGATCTAAATATTCACGCTGCATTTTGAATTGTCGTGGCCAAGGAGTATGATACTTTAGCCCCCACTCCCCTTCCGCATAACAAATCCAAGGTTTTTTAGAACTTTTTTTAACTTATTTTTTGCTGGATCTGTGTTTAATTTTGATATTGATTTGTGTTTTTATTTTGATTTTGGATCTGGGTCTGTTGTTTGCATTGATTAAGAAGAAAGGCAAAACTAATTAATAATTTCTGGAGGCTAGTAGCCGCCAGATAATTTAGCTCAATTTAGCAAAACATTTTTTTTTTTTACAATTTTTAGCCTCTGTATAATAAAGCTGCAAATGTCATATCATCAAGGACTAAAAATATTAACGGAATAAAAGTTAATAAAAGTTCAGTGATTAAAATCGATCAAAATTTTATTGTTGGACTAAAAAGAAAAATCTTGAAAATTTTCATATATAAAAAACATAACTAATCCTATTATAAATCTTGCATGTTATGTTTCTTAAACTTCTAGTATGTTTATCAAACAGTACTTTAAAAATTAAAAGACAAACATTATGTAAGGTTAGATAGTATCGCAGAATAGTTTACTACATAGTACATGTGTATGTAGATTTGGAAATTTCGCTTTCTTGTCTGGACTTGGTTTGAAGAATTAATTCCTCTAATTGCTGAATTGATGAATATTCATTTTTTGTCGTTGGGCACTTGGGCTACTATGATTGGATCTACTCTGTCTTTTCATCATAGTGAAAAGATCCTCTATATCTTGCTAAATGAAAATATATATTTCGTGCACTGCATAGAAAGTAAAAGGGATACGTAAAAAGAAAAGAATATGGAATACACCCTATACAGCAATTTATATGCGAAAAAAGAAAAAAAGGAACAGCAATCACTAGCAACAACGTTGTTGGTTTGGTCCAAATATATTTTATTTGTCCAATATTCTTCTTTTTATAAAGTAGCATTTATATATAAACACTTACCCATTTTTTTTTCAGTCAACCTGATTGCACACAAATTTATATAGTTAATGTAACACTTAATAAGTATAATTTAATTGACAATATATATAAAATTTGTAGAGAATAATTTAGATTTAGATTCCGTATAATATATCTAAAGATGAATGATAAACTTTAAATATAATTAATCTCAAATCAAAGATTAATCTTATAGTTAATCTAAAAAGTCGTAAAGAGTCTAAATTTGTAAGAATAATTTTGAATTCTATCAAAATTAAAGATTCTAATATATTTTAAAAAATGAATAGTTTATGCAATCTTCTTTTGATATCAACATTCATATTTATTTTATATTTCACACTTATTCCTCTTTTCTTGTTAGATAAAATTACACTTTTTTTTTTGAAAAAATAATTAATTTTTTTTAAAAAGTAAAAAGATAATATATATATATATATATATATATATATATATATATATATATATCATTTAAAGAGTGTTTGGTTTCGCATCAAACACTCAAAGACACTATGATGCCAAAATAAAAAATAAATATTACAAGCTTCTGTGTTACTTATAAAATGTAAAACTAAATCGATTTTGGATAGACTTGATTTACTGTACTTAGTCTTTTTGTTACTGTATTATTTTAAACATTCCAAAAGGCAATTACACTAATATGAAAAAGAAGCTGCATTTTTATATTATTGCACGCAACCAATTCCACGAGTAATGTATTTTAATTACGCCCATAACACCCAAAAATCCTATCTAAAAACTATCCAACTCCAATGATAATCATATGACCCAAACAAAATAAAATCACAGAATCATATGCATTATAATTTCTTAAGCTTTTCCCTTCTATAAATCCCACGCTGTACAAAATAGATTTTTCCTTCAAGCTGTAAAACTAGGCTTGCAGAAATCATTAAACACAAATGGGTATTAACCATACTAGCCCACTCTATTTTGAATCCATTTTACTGTACTATTTTTTCCCCCATCCAAAACCACGTCTTATTTACCAATTGAAATTGGAGTATGTAGATAATGTTATCTTTCTTAGAGCTTCTGATCATTTGATTTGATCATCTTCTATTTTGATGATTCTACTTATATTTTATTTTCATGTCATTTGTTCTTGTCTGTATTGGGGGACTAGGAGAAACCAGAAGTCCAGAAAGGAAGAAACCAGAGAAAGAAGGAGAACGAGAAATAATGGCGTGCGCATCGTAATGTATCCAAATGTAACATCGACCAGATCAATACTATGTTGATGGTAGAACATTAATGCATTTGAAACAAACGATATAACTTCCATTTTTTTGTCGACTAGAATCAATGCTAAAAAAGATATTTACCTAGCGTCAATTTTGCCGACGCTAAATTGGAAGCTATATCATAACGATCAAATACATTAATTTCATAGTATTAGTTAAACTGCTATGTAAATATCTCTTTTAATGCCAGCAACCGCCAACATAATTTTGTACTGAAATTCACGTCATTAGGAACCTTAATTCATTGGCATCCGTATAGAGTCGGCTAGCTGATACTAAATATTATATTTCTGTTAAAATAAATAAATTTGAAACTTTGTTTCCACTTTGCGTCAGTCCGGCCAACACTAAGGTTAGTAAGGTGTTGACACTATTTTAGTCGTTTTTTTTGTAGTGATACTGGCATTAAGGTTTCTAAATCTATGATTAAAACATGAGACAATTTATTCATGACAGGAAGTGGTGTTAATGTACACTTATTGGCTTTTGCCAAATCACGTCTGTTAAAAAAATATTAAACACGGTAATTTATAAATTTAACACTTAATGTGAGTTCTGACCTATGAAAATGTGGGGACACATACATGGAATGGGACGAATGTTTGAAGAAAGAATCTAACTATGACATCTCATAGAATTTGGAGATGACGAGCTAAAACTCCAAGAGTAAAGGGTATTATCTTCCAAGTGACACCTTGGATATCCCTTTCTGATTGAAATTTTAAAATAAGGAAAATAACCTTTCATACAAAAGAAATAGGGAAGAGTAGGAAAGCAAGTCTACATACAACTGTGAACCTAACTATATGACATCTCATAAATTTTGGAGATGATGAGTTAAAATTCCAATAGTATATATATAGGTATAATCATTCCGGCGACACCTTGGATCCTTCTCTACTAAAATTTTAAATTGAGGAGAGCAATCCTTCATCATAGAAAACTAATTAAAGAAACAGGGAAGAGTGGGAAACAAGTATACGTATAACGGAGAATATATACGATATACATATACAACAACAACAACAACAACGCCTTATCCCACTAGGTGGGGTCGGCTACATGGATCAACTTCCGCCATAATGTTCTATCAAGTACCATACTTCTATCCAAACCATTAATTTCGAGATCCTTTTTTATAACCTCTCTTATAGTCTTTTTGGGTCTTCCTCTGCCTCGAATTGTTTGTCTTCTCTCCATCTGGTCTACTCTCCTCACTACAGAGTCTACCGGTCTTCTCTCTACATGCCCAAACCATCTAAGTCTATTTTCCACCATCTATATAAATAATATGGAAATCAAAATAACATTGAAAATAAAGAGCACAATCTATTAACTATACTTCAAAGATGCTATATATAGAGAAAGTTTCTCTTTAAAAAATGCGTACGTTACGAAAACATACAACACGCGAATATTCTGTTCTAAATATTTTCGGATTCCTTTAGCAGTTTCATGTTTAAATTTATCTCAAGCAACAAAAAAAAAACAAAAACAAATAAGAAACAATAGAGAACATAGTGAGAGGATAATAGAGATCCATAGTTATTTCTTGACTATAACGAGAAAATGAGAAGTTTTGAACACGTAACCATTTTTTTTTCTTCAAGACAGTATATCTATTGATCCAATCTTAAATCTAATAAACAAATATAAACAATGACTGTGCATTTTTTTTGGAGGGAGCTAAGACATTCCAACAAATGGATATTAATGTGTGGTCCTTTTTCTGTACCTTTTTCTCTCTGATTTTTTCCCCTTTCCGTTTCCCTTCACATCTCTTTTTAGTCAGTGGTTAATGATTATATATGTTGTCATTGCATTTAAATAATGTATAATTATTAGCTGACAAGGTTCTTATCATAAAGACAGAAAGAAACGAAGGGGGGAAAAGTAACAAAGGCGAATGAAAAAGGAGCCAGATGATGCTACAAAGGAGCTCTTGCTAATTAAGTAACAGTTAGCTCATGAGCTATCTTAATTTGCAGTATTTTCAACGTAGAAATTAAATAAACAATTTAGGCGGCTAATGAAGTGTAAGGTGAAGGGAACATAATCTTCACATGTCGCTTAAATTCAAATGGCTCGACAGGCTCGTAAAGACAACTTCTAAGTACTTATAAACCATTTTCCCCCTTACTATATTTTAACACTAAAAAAGCTATGGACTTAAGCTTTACTCTGCTGATTGTTTATTGTATGGGGATGGCTTAAATTATTCAGTCAAAATTAAAATTGCCACAACCTGTACTTATGTATACTAATGATAATTTTAAAATTCTACCACGTACATATGCATACTTATTCCGACCATATATAGAAATAACATCTGGTGTTGTGACCTTTCCACCTTGTAGGTGGGTTTCTATATGTTATACGTGTACGTAAAATTATTTAATCTACACAGTATTGCAGCACCAATGAACTAGTTGAATGACCAATTTGATTTCAAAAACACAACCACCGTATCATTTTTCTTCCTTTAATTAGAAAAACCAGGATACTACATGTAACTTAAAACTAAATTCTAAACGAACACCAGAAGGCCGATATATAGCGAAAGTGATAGATAACTTTAAAGGTAGTTAAGTCAAATTAATTTTCAAAGGGCGTGAACGGTTAGACTTTTGAGTGTTGGAAACAACAAATCTATTAACGTTTTGCAAAGCACTAAAGAAAAAATGACATATCTAGACAATTTTCTTGAGCAACCAAATGGGGCAATTAAAGGTATATATATATATATATATATATATATATATATATATAAAAGGTTACTATTGTTGCCGACCCCTTCCATGAACAAATGGACCAAACCAAAGCCTACTCATTCATTTCTAGAGCTAAGAATGAAAATTTGCAAACTCAGGACCACATCTTCTTAAGAATCAAGGGCATGAATTGATTGTGGAAACAGAAAATTGGGAACTAAAATGGAGTTGTCTTTTTATTTTATTAGCATAAAAACATAACTTATATACATGTGATAACATGTCATCTGTTATCAACAGAATAACAAAAAAAATAACTGTTTAAAGCTTTTAGCTAACTCTCCTCAATTAACCAGCTAATATTATACCACATACAACAATCTTCACCTTGGTCTAATGCTTAGTTAGAATCAATAATATTCAACAACGATAAACAATAGTTGAACTTCTCATACGGTAAAGCCTTTGTGAGTATATCTGCAGCATTCTCATTTGTAGATATCTTCTCAATAGCAACAATATCACTCTTGGTCATATCTCAAATGAAGTGATATTTGACATCCGCATGTTTTATTTTGTCATGATACACTTGGTTCTTGCTCAAACTCACTGCACTTTGACTGTCACAATGAATTATAGTGGTTTTTAGCTCTTTCACTTGGAGTAGTTCTGAAACCAAACATCTTAACCACAATGTTTCCTTTACAACTTCACTAGCTGCTATGTATTCAGCTTCGGTAATGGATAACGCCACTATTGACTGCAAATTAGTCCTCCAACTGACTAAGTTTCTAAACACCTTGAAAGTATAGTCAATAGTGGACTTTCTTGTATCAATGTTCCCAACAAAATCAGAAGCCACATACCCTTCAATACTATGAACTTCACCACGATTAGCATACTTCAGCCTAACATCAATGATCCCAGATATGTACCTCAAAACCCATTTAGCAGCTTCTTAATGCCTTTTGCTTGGGTTTGCCATAAATCTGCTTATCACACTCATATAGTATGGTAGATCTGGCTGCAACACATCATGGAGTACATGATACTTCCAACAACACTAACATATGGCGCTTTCTGCATATAGGCTATATCTTCATCAGACTTTGGTTCTTGTTCCTTAGACAACTTAAAGTGTTGTGCTAGGGAAGTGGTAACTGACTCTACTCCTTTTAAATTGAATCTTTCTAAGACTCTTTTGAGGTAATCTACCTAAGATAGGTACAACACTTTTTCCTTCCTATTCCTAGTTATTTCTATACTAAGGATCTTCTTAGCATGTCCAAGATCTTTCATCTTAAACTATAGATTCAACAATCTCTTAACTCTAGCAATTTTAGTCATACTTTGAATGGCCAGTAGCATATCATCAACATAGAGCAACAAGTAAATTGGTTTCTCATTCTTGTGACATTTTCTAGTACACACAACACTCATAAACACTCATAAAGAATCCAACTTTAATCATATAATCATCAAAGCGCCTATACCACAACCCAGGAGACTGTTTAAGACCATATAAGGACCAATTGAGCACTCATACCTTATATTCATCACCCTTTTTGACAAAACCAATAGTAGGTTGCTTCATATAAATGGTCTCATTCAACTTCCCATGCAAAAAGGTTGTTTTGACATCCATTTGCTCAAGCTCCATTTCAAAATGAGTTATCATAACAAGAAGAACTCTTATTGAATTATGTTTTACCACAGGTGAGAACATTTCTACAAAATCTACTCCTTCCTTTTGGGTAAACCCACGAGCTACTAGCCTAGCTTTGAACCTTGCAATTAGAACTCCTTCAACACCTTCTTTTCTATTAAATAGTCATCTACATCCAACAATTGTCTGCCTTTAGGACAATCCACAATTGTCCAGGTTTGATTCTTTTCTAGGGAAGCCATTTCTTCTTCCATAGCTTCAATCCATTTTGAACTGTCCTGCCTGCTTATGGCCTCATTATAAGACTGAGGTTCCTCCGGATCTTCAATCTCCTTTCCAACTATTAAGACATAGGAGATTAGATCTGCATGACCATATCTTTTAGGAGGTTTGATTGTCCTCTTTTTGTTGTCTCTAGCCAAACAATAATCCTGAGTTGCTTCTTCATTTTCTACTAAGGATAGAAACTACCTCGCCCCTCCATGTGACTCAGTTCTTAGTGGTCCCCATATATCTACATCGTAATCAAGAATTGCATTACTGGAATGAGTGCTGGTGTGAAATTTCTGCCTCTTTGCCTTGCCTAAAACACAATGCTCACAAAACTTCAGTGCCTTGCCCCAAAACACCTTGTTTTGTTAACTCTTACAGCCCTTTTTGACTAATATGTGCCAATTTGTGGTGCCATAACTTTGTGTTGTTATCAGTTACAACATTTGCAAAATCAACAACAATTGTTTGTCCACCCAAGGAATACAATCCATTCTTCCTTACTCTTCTCATGATCAAATTCTTCCCCTTATAGATTTCAAGGCTACCACAATCACACTTGTAGCCACAACCTTCCTTGTCCAATGTTTATAAGGAGATCAAATTTATCTTCAATTTTGGAACATGTCTCACATCTTCCAACACCTTCTTTATTCCATTGTGCATTTTGATTCTTAATGAACCAACCCCAATAAGTTTACAAGACTTATTATTTTCTAGCAATACAATACCACTATCTATTTGCTTGTAATTTTCAAACCAACCTTTATTGGGGCACATGTGGAATGAGCACCTTGAATCCAAGATCCATTCCTTTTAAGAATCCTCTTCTGATACAGTAAGAGCCTCCACATTGTCATATTCTTCTTGAGCCACAACCACGTATGCATCATGCTTGTTCCGCTCAATGAACCTTGACTTGCTAGGGAAGTCTTTCTTGAAGTGTCCCTCTTTGTCACAAAGGAAACATTTATTCTTCTTATTTTTAAACTTTGATTTCTTATTCTTGAAATCCTTCTTCTGATTCTTGTTACTTACAACGAGCCCTTCAACAATCCCTTCCTTCTTGGAGTCGTTCTCCCTTTGATTTTCTTTTAAGTTCAACACAGTCTTGACCTCATCCACTGATAGAGTAGCCTTCCCATACAACATTGTATCAACAAAATGCTCATATCGCTTAAGAAGAGAACTCAATAGAATGATGGCCTGATTTTTATCATCTATCTTTATGTCAATGCTCTTAAGGTCCAATATGATTCTATTGAAATCATCCAAATGTTTCTTCAAGGGCTTGCCATCCTCCATCAGCAAAGCATACATGCGTTTCTTGAGATATAATTTTTTTTTCAGGGACTTCTTCAAGTACAGATCCTTTAGCTTATCCCAAACCGCCTTGGCAGGCTTTTCTTCAGCCACTTCCCGAAGCACTTCATCTCCAAGACTAAGGAAGATTGCATTGTGAGCCTTCTTCGTCACATTTGTGTGTCTCTTCTCTTCTATCTTTGCGATTGCTTCCTCTGAAAGTGCTGCATCCAAACCTTGATGAATGAGAAATGCATTCATCTTCACCCGCCATAGACTGAAATCATTTATTCCACCAACAAATTTTTCGATCTCCATTCTCGCAACAACTATGGTTTTTTTTCCTTTTTTCCCTTAAGATCTCAACTCAACTCTGATACCACTTGTTAAGAATCAACGAGATGAATTGGTTGTGAAAACAGGAAATTGGGAACTAAAATGGAGTTGTGTCTTTTTTTTATCAACAGAAAAACATAACTTATATACATGTGATAGCATATCATCTATTATCAATAAAATAATAGAAAAATAACTACCTAAGGTTGCCAGCTAACCCCACTCAACTAACCAACTAATATTAGACCACATACAACACATCTCAAATATCTAAAACTTTGCATAAGGTACCTCTCCCACTTCCATTAGTGAAAATATAAATTAATGGACATTGCCACAAATAGAGAAGGGTGGTGTTAAAATATTGGCACACTACTTGGCCACCATTATTTTTTTTTTTGCACCATTCCAATCATGGTTGTCAAACTCTCAAGTAACTCGTTAATTCTTACGAGTTTACGAGTCCACTTACCCTCTGTGAGTTGACTCATGTGTAAACTCTCTTTTTAGTAAACTCTAAATAAATTTGGTAGACTCTCGAGTTTATCACCGAGTCAATGAGTCAGCAAGTTAAGAAAATTATATAAAAACGTAAGTCATTTAATTTGGGTTGTTTTTTGCCTGTTTAGTGTTCAACATACCTCTATTCAATTTGTTGTTCCCGAATCGAAAAATTCTGACCTCTAATAACATTAAACTCTTGTTCTCTAATAACATCAAACCTTCGATGAGAATGCTCTACCATCACTGTAACATCTACAAGTTATTATCTAATAGTGATGTATTACTAGACTTGACTATTTAAGTATTGTGAAATTTATGATTTATTATTTTTTATTATTATATTGTTGAAATGTTTAATTGATATGTTATATATATATATATATATATATATATATATATATATATATATATATATATATATATATATATATTATTTTTATATAAAATGGACTTATGAGTTTACAAGTTGAGTCCAAAAGTCTAATCTATAAAACTCTTACCAAATTTATATAAACTTTCGAGTTTGATAATCCTATTTTCGGTTTTAGAAACTTAAAAATGAACAAAAAGAGGTAGAGAAGCAAGTACTGGTACTGTCTAAGATGCTACTACAAAAAGATGAGTGGCAGTGAGTGATGTTATAAAAATAAAATAATAATAATAAAAAAAACAGGTCAAAATAGTACTAAAAGGAGGTGGAGGGACCTTACTATGCATGAAAACCAAACCTCATTGGTGTGTTGTTTTCGATTACACTTGTACGCTTTCATCTCCCTTCTTTCTTTCCTTTTACTTCCACTCTCTCTCTCTCTCCTTTGTGTTTTTAATTTGCTTCTTCATATTGTACGTACCGACATGACTCCAACCTGATGGGGTTAAACACTGCTTCTGCGTAGGATTCGATGCCGCTACTCCTTCTTCAGTTTCTACAACTGAGTTTCATATGTTAGTACTGCTCTCCTTTGTTTCTTCTCCTTCTTGGAGTTTACGGTTATTGTCAACTCACTCTATATATGGAGCTTGACTTTTCTGTTTTTTGGTGTGTGTGTGTGGTATTTTTTGAGAGTATTTTGTTTTTGTGGTTCTTCTAGTGGTGTACTTGGTTTATGTATCTGGGTTTTGTATTATGTATGTAGCTTCATTTCTGGTTTACTGTTTGTACTTTTCTGTTGGTATAGTTGTTGGGCTGTGCTTTTCTTTGATTGTAATTCCCATCTTACTTTTGTCTCCTTCTAATTATCTTCACTTTTATGTCCCGCTTTCAAGCTAAAGTCTTCAGTTTTATTATTGCTTTGGCTTTCTAGATTGGTCTTATTAACTTATTATTATTATTGATTATTGATAAGGCATGGAAATTGAAATTTGTGTTTTGATGTATATTTCAATTCAGCTCCTTTCTATTGATGTTTATGCTGAAGACTGAATAAAAGTCTGAGGTACATACATACTATTTATGTACTGATTCTCCTCTCCTCTTTTATTATTTATGTACTGATTCAGCTGTATATTTGTATTTTCCCCTTGGCCTTACTGTTTGACATGCTTTCGTAATTGTTTTTCCATCTTTGCTTACAGAAAGCTGCTTACTACAAACCAACAAGATTAACTAAGAAATCATCTTTTGGGACGATGCAAACTGTTTATCTTAAAGAGCACGAAGGAAATGCGCACAATTTTGTGGGCACGTTGTCTTCTGCAGCTTCAGCACCCTGGTGGAGTGCTTTTGGATCTCAATCTGTTCATCAGGGAGAGTCTTGTGGCCAAGTGAAACCCTTTTCATTGGAGCTGCCAAACTGCATAGACCAACTTGCTGCCACTAAGCCACTAGCAAGAGGAGCTGACCAAGTGTTGGGTAAAGGGCACATAACTCAGTTTACAATCTTTCCAGGTATTTAATTTGATTTTTTGGATGTATCTCTCACTAGTTGAGTTGTACAATTTTAGTTACACCTGTTCTTCACCAAAATAGTAATTGTAATAAACTGTTTATGGAGTTGTGACTGTATGTGAGTATAACACAGATACCAGCCCACAGCAGATAGTTCCTGACTTTCTGTGCATCTTTTTGTCATAAAATTTTGGGAGATAGATATCATGTGAGGTGATATTTAGGATAAAGAAAAAGTAAAATGATCTGCAGATATCAGTTTAGGATGTGTTTGTGAAAATGTTGAAAATCCGTTCAATGTGAATCCACCAAATATTTCTAGTCACGTTTGATTCCTTGGAATGTGTGTAACGGATGGGCAAACACCTAAACAAAGTTTGGAAAATCAAAGAAAAAGCAAAGAGTATTATTATTTTTTAATTAAGCTTTGTATGGCTACAACAAATCTGTCTCTAGAGTAAACTTAGTTTTTTTTTTCATGAACACAGAACATGGTAAGCTTGAATATGTGGACCTGATTTTGTTTTAAGACATTCTTGGTTGAGAGAAGAATGAAGAATGATAAGCAAACAATGGAACTTGTTGTTGTTCTCAATGATGGGCTGTCATCACCACAAGGAAATAAATTATACATATGAAAGATCTAACGAATTCAACTTAATCTTTCATGTCGATTACTAAAATTAAAGTGTGATTAGCTGTGCTTACTGACTTGTACTGGTGAAAGTAAAATAAAAAATGCCTTCATTAAATGCATTCCAGAGGAGACTTTACCCCTTTCCCCAAAGAAATAGAAAGGTTAAATCACTAATTTGGTCCATGTAGTTTCAATCCAAAATCAAAACCCTTTATAAAGGCCCTTGTAATTTTCAAGCAATGCAAAATGGTCCCTGTTATAGTTCTACAATTTCAATCTAAACAGGGAATAAGGCCAATTAACATGGTTGGTTTGAATTGTTTGAAAACTATAGGGACTTTCTCAATGGTTTTAAAACTTAAATTATAGGGACTAAATTTAATTTTGAGAGGAACAATAAGGAACAAATCATTAATTTTTTTTTTAAATATGCTTTAGAGAGCATATATATCATGACTTTCAATTTTGAGCAAACCGCTTTCCACATACACCTCACAAGGCCACAAGGGACTTCTGCTTTGCTGTATGCTAGGATATTTCAGGAGGAAATCCATAGATTTAGCTACGATGGGATGAAACTTGAAACATGCTAGCAATGGATAGTCTTTGGAAGGGAGACAATCATAGTGAATATGTACATATTCACTCAGACTTTCACACACGGAATTGAACTTGTGTTTTTCTCATTATTTGTATTATGGATGAATCCAATTCCTTCATGAAGAATGATTCCTGTCCCCCCCCACCCTTATTCTCATGCTGTCTTAAAAAATTCCAGAAATATTGGGATCATAGAAATGTTGGTTATCAAATTGTAAGACAGATAGAATAAGATGATCCATTTATCCTTTTAGGCTCATGTGCTACTGATAAAAAAAACACACTTGAAATTGATTTTTTCTTGGTCAAGTTCCGAAGCTAAAATTATATCACAGACTCCAGCAGAATTGTAGACTGCTTAGCAAAACTATTCTATGCATTTTGTTTTTGAACTATTCTATACATCAACTTTCCTGTGGGTAACCGTTAAGACGTTTCTTCTTCAGATGATTGTAAAATGTCAGATGATGCGCAAAAGCTTCAGACAACCATGTCACTGCAGTCATCGCTTACTGATCCACAGTCTCGTTTTGAGATAGGGTTTAGTCTGCCCACGGTAAAACTTCTCTCAAAAGTAACCACTTTGATATTTTAGCATTTCTTTTTTGTGTGTGTAAACATATTTTGCTTTTGCTTGGTATTTTTCCCTTTGTAGATATGTGCAAAATATCCTTATACGGATCAATTTTATGGACTCTTCTCAGCTTATGCACCTCAAATTTCGGTTTGTCTTTTTCTCCAGCAAGCTTCTTAATCCATATAAACCATACCATGCTCTTAACATGCTTTTTTGCCTTCAGTTATCATTTGGTGATCTAGTGCAAATCTTTCTCTATTTACTAAATCATCTATGTAACATCTGTAACAATTTAGGGACGTATAATGCTGCCACTTAACATGACATCTGATGATGAACCAATTTACGTAAATGCTAAGCAGTACCATGGAATCATTAGACGTCGGCAGTCCCGTGCCAAAGCTGTACTTGATCACAAATTGACTAAACGTCGCAAGGTATGATTCCTCATATGGGGGTATCCCAAATATTTTTTCACTTATATTAATGAACATTATAGTCTCAGCTTCACTGGCCTTGAAAAAAAGTAGTTATGATAGGGTGGTCTGGCCTAACTTTTGTAGAAAGTGATAGATTATCTCTTTCAAGCAACGTGCACTATATACCCAAGACAATATGTAGTATATTTGTGTGAGCTGCATACTGCAGATATCATAGTTATTACTCGATACGATTTGACTACTTATCGATTTGTATAAGATGAATCTCATATGACTTCATATCTTGCAATACATTAATGAATCTGTACAATTTGTATCATCAATACAAATCACACGGTTCAACGATTCATTCTTTTTTTCTTTTTCTTTCACTAGTTCTCATGAAAGAAATCAAAAAATCATGAGAAAGAATTGAAGGAGCACTTCTGAACCAATACTATTTGATTATTCCACTACTTTATTTGTCACTCATTCAATGCATGCATTCTATTTGTCACTCACGTTCTATGCTGATCACAGACATTGATTACTTGTGAAATAGTATTATATCCTTTTCACCTTTTATAGTTATTTGGGTTTCATGTTTGTATTACAGCCCTATATGCACGAATCACGCCATCTCCATGCAATGCGGCGACCAAGAGGATGTGGGGGTCGCTTCTTGAACACTAAGAATTCTGTTGACGGAAATGGTAAAATTGGAAATGAAGTGCATAAAACTGTTGGTGAACAATTGCAGTCTAGTGGCTCTCAGAGTTCTGAATTCCTTCAATCTGAGGTTGGAACTTTTAATTCATCAAAAGAGACTAATGGAAGCAGTCCAAATATTTCTGGTTCAGAGGTGACTAGCATGTATTCGCGGGGAGGTCTTGACAGCTTTTCTCTCAATCATCTTGGATCTGCTGTCCACTCTTTTGCAGACATGATAGATGGTGGGCGCGGTATGATCATACCCACCAAATGGGTTGCAGCAGCAGGTAACTGCTGCAACCTTAAAGTTTGATTTGCAAAGAATCAAGGGTGGGCTTGCTGTAGCATTGCACCAGGCCCATCCTCGATGAGGCCAGATGAAGAAGCTTCGTTTCAGTTGCGTGTGCTGACTGTGACAAGTTTCGCTCGGTAAGATCGTCCTCACATCTGGTCTAGGCAATCCATCCTTGGCTCATACTTTGGCAATCCATCCTTGGCTCATTGTAACTGAAGGCAACTCATCCTTGGCTTGATGTACTTGCAGTAATTTGTCTTTCTGCACAGGAATGTTGTTGGCATGGTACAAACTAATGACTTGATATCCTGATGCAGAAGACAACTATGTTTCTGTCTTTGTGTGAAAATGAAAGCATGAAACTCTAGTTATGTGTGCTTCGAATAATGTCTAAACGTGGTGTTGTATTTTGTATTTCTGACTTCGAGGAACAATGTATTATAGAACCTTGTTCTGTGGTCTTTGTTAGAAAAAATAAAGCATTGGTGTGTTTTTCTCCTGTTGAGCAATGCATCCATTTCATTTGGAAAATAGCAAGTCCAGCAAACTGTCCCAATTCCCAACCGATGCAGCATGCAAGTCAAAAAGTAGGTGTAACTAGCCAACTCTTGAAAATTTATTTGGTGGACTATCTGACAACCACATCAATCCATCAGCTAAAAATATATAGTTTGTTTCCATAAATAAGATTTCATTTCATACTTTGGTGGACTTAGGTGATTGATTGGAAAGTCTAGTTAAGAAAAAAAAAAACGCCAGATGGATACTATAGAAGTTTGAGGGAGATTTGTGGCGATTAATAGATGGGGTTATTCACTGAAGCTAGAGGGTACTATAAAATTTCAATCATAAGACTTCCTTTGACAAAAGAAAAAAGAATCATGGTAAGTTAGATGCTATAGTAACACTTTTGTGGCTCTAGGTGCTTTACTCAGTTAATTCGTTTTTCATGTAACATATAATTGCCTGTTCTTTAATAAAAACACACTGCCCGCGATTCAGCGGAAGTCGGACAGAGATGTCGGTTACTTTAGATTTTTTATTTTTTTTTGAAATTTCCTCTAATCATTTTGACTTTTGAGTCAAGGAAATTTGGCTAGAATATTATAGTTTCTAATTTTGGGGAGACAACGGCTCAAATTCTTGCCAAATCACCACCTCCTAGGCATCTGCAAAACAAATTACTCCCTCAACTTCCTTTATCAGCCATTATTTAAGTTCATACTTATCTCATGAGATTACTGATACCAGTGTTTCGAAGGATTGTTATGGAGTGTTCTAGGTGAGTTTTGAACTATTTGTGATTCATTGATTTTAATTGATCAGTAAATTATCCTGATATTTATTTAATACTTTTAAAATTTTACAATCAACATATTCACATCCAACTACTAAGATTATCAATGGTGTATGGTATTACCACTATACAGTACATGCAATACCAATGTAAAGAATAGTCTGTCAACAGATCAGAAATTAGAATGTTAATAATTTTATTGATTTTTATACTAATTATTTCGTAAGTCATTTTTAACAATAGTGTAAAAATTCTTTACATATTATAATAAAATACTTTAATTAAAAACTTTGAATTTTTCACTCAATAATTATTATATAAATTTGTATGTAAAGTTTTTTTTTTTGAATTAGTAACAATCACATATCACCAACCAGATTAATATCTGATCAAATATGAGGACATTTGTGGTTTCTGATGAGAAAAGATTATAAAAATGAAAACCATGATTTTTATTTTTATTTTTGAGTAAAATAATTAGAAAAGAAATGTATGCAGAGAAGTGAGAGTAACATTTGGACTCGTTCCAAGCCGGAAGCAAAGAAACCTTATCCTACTCACCTGTCAATTAGAAAGCCCCAATTCAACAATGGATGTCTCCTCGCAATTTACTTGTCAAGTTTGAAAATTGAAACCGCAACCCTCATTTTCTCTCATTCACCCAATGGCTGCTGTTTCCTCTTCTATCTGCAACAGAATATACAACCTTTCCTTCACACACCCTTCCCTTTCACTCACCACCTGCAACTTCCGTCAAAGACCCATATCCCAAAAACCATTCACTCTCAACCTCAAGTCCCAAAGTTTCACTCTTTCCTTTTTCCCACTTCACCGTCTTCCCCCTCCTTCCGCTGCCTTCGATGGGTTTGAAGTAGCTCAAGACACCACAGAGTTCCAACAAGACGAACCAGAAACAGAACCTGTGGAAAAAACAGAACAAGAGGAAGAGCAAAAGGTTTCTGATT
Source organism: Glycine max (assembly GCF_000004515.6). Taxonomy (NCBI): domain Eukaryota; kingdom Viridiplantae; phylum Streptophyta; class Magnoliopsida; order Fabales; family Fabaceae; genus Glycine; species Glycine max. Next base: position 42,313,409 of record NC_016090.4, on the reverse strand, counting down.
CATACGATGCTGGGAGGCTCTATGTTGGAAACTTGCCATATTCAATCACTAATTCCGCATTGGCTGAGCTCTTTGGAGAAGCTGGCACCGTGGCGTCTGTTGAGGTTTCTTCTTTTGTGCTTATTTTCCTGTTTGATTGATGAATTTAAGGCTTTTGTTGTGCAATCTAATGCTGGTCTTTGTTTGATTGAATTATGTAGATTATGTATGATCGTGTCACGGACAGAAGCAGGGGATTTGCATTTGTTACAATGGGGAATGTTGAGGATGCTAAAGAGGCAATTCGAATGTTTGATGGCTCGGTAAGTCTCATACATTAGCAGCTGCATAATTTCATTCATGAGAAATGCTAGCAACACATTCTTTTCACACTCCTTTATTGTATGTAATTCATGTAAGTCCATATGTGAGTTTCATTCCCCGTTTGGCGGGTTTCATTCCCAAACTAGTGTAGTGAGACACATGAATTTCAATCAATGAGAAAAACATGTTGTAAGGAGAGTGTTAGATTGTGTGTTACTAGCACTCCTATGTGATTTCATTTATGCAATCTTCATAATCATAATCAGAAAGATATGATGTTCTAATTAGTTAATTTGTTTTGTGTTGCTCCCTTTGATCAATGTAGTGCTAGACATTGCCTAGAGTATGTTCTGTTATTTCATTAAATTGTCAAAGGATGATTAGGTCCTTATGAATTATGATAATGGGTTAGTTTGTTTAAACTTATTTGTTAAAAAAAGCACTTATTTTAAATAAAATAAGCAGCTTTCTGTTTTTTTAGTGTTTGTCTAAACTACTTCTGCTTATTCTAAAATTGCTTATTTTAAGTTTAAACAAACTGGCCCAATGACTTATTGGCAAATGATGCATTACATTATTCTTAAAAATTGAAAATTTCCAGGTTACAAAGGAGCATTTTCTTTCTTTTGGCACTATTTATAGTTTTATACTAATATTTATCTATAGAGGAGTGTTGGCAAGACACTATTATTGTATGATTCTTAATATATTTTAGCCAATAAAAGTGTGGTATTCAAAACTGTGAGAGTTTTGTAATAAATTATCATTTCAATGCTAATGCTAATGAATGTTTTGTGAACAGCAAGTTGGTGGTAGGACTGTTAAGGTAAACTTCCCAGAGGTACCCAAAGGAGGGGAAAGGTTGGTAATGGGGTCCAAAATACGGAACAGTTACAGAGGTTTTGTAGACAGCCCTCACAAGATCTATGCTGGAAACCTTGGCTGGGGACTGACCTCACAGGGTCTTAGGGAAGCTTTTGCTGAGCAGCCAGGCGTATTGAGTGCCAAGGTCATCTATGAGAGGGACAGTGGAAGATCTCGAGGTTTTGGGTTTGTTTCTTTTGAAACTGCTGAATCTGCACAGGCTGCTTTGGACATTATGAATGGTGTGGTAAGAACAATTTTGGTACATTAGTTTTGCAACTTCAAGTTCATCTTATGATATCACTCATATTAGTCTAACCATATGACCATTCCTTCTGAATGTAATGTTATTTTTTCAGGAGGTACAAGGTCGGCCCTTGCGGTTGAATTTGGCTGAAGCAAGGGCACCTTCATCTCCTCCAGTAATTCAGAAAAATGTAGGAAGCAATGTTGAAAGCTCGGAATTGGTGTCTAGTGCCAGCACATAAGGAAATATGGTCGATCAAAATTTTGCCCGCAAAATGCACGTCATTCAGCTTCTTCCTGAAAGGTTTCTCTTGGCAAATTTCCTGTCAATTGCTAGTCACTTTGGTATACACTAACTAGACCTTCAGGCAGTTGTGAAATGTACTTGTTATTGAACATATCTATAAGGGGTCGATGTTAATTATACAGTTTGTAATTATGAAAGTCTACCTTTCACAGTTTGGTGAACTAATAATTTCTTCAAGTGGTAATTCTTTTAAGTCCTAACCTTCTGTTGAGAGGGAAAATACTGTTGGCTGGTAATAGAGAAACAAGCTTGGCTACGAGCATGTTCCAAAGCCAATAATACTTAAACTAAAGAACCCGCTTTGATGTTAGCAAAAGAGTAATTCAAGTCATTTATATATCGTGATTACTTTGCATATAATTTTAATAGTGCCAAATTGATAATTATCAAATAACCTAGATGATTGGCAACAAATTTTTCATGAGAATGATTGGTAACCCTTTTAGGGTGTTTGTAACAGAATTTTGTGGCAAACAGTAAGTATCATAAAACTCGAAATAAAGAAGAAAGAAAAATCTGAAGTGGTACTTGATATCACGCTTTTAGATCGAAGTTCATCATTGTCATTTGTCAACAACAGATTTTATGACATTTAATTGAATAACAATATAACATGTTCACACAAGGCATGATGTTACGAGTGACAAACTGACCGTTGTATCATCTTACACTAGGCTTGAACAGTTGAACTCATACTGACTTCAAAAAAAAAAAGTGCAAAGCAACAACAATGTTTTGAGGCACATAGGAGACTACAGATCGACCACCAATCAGCCTTCTTTGATTTACTTCCAGTCATGACATTCTAAACATTAACCATCATTGCGGCTTATCGGCTCCTTTTGGCTTCTGGTTCAGTATCATAGTATCATAGAATGTAATAATTTGTTCTACACTCATTAAACTGGCCTCTGGAAATCAGTTCTTGATTTGTCACTACCAAGCTTTCTAAAGAAAATGAGGATTTGGTCTATAGAACAGATCCGAATATAAGCAAAGAAAAGGCCAAATCACTAGCAAGTTTTTTTATGTAGAATTACCGCCAAAGAGCATCAGCTGCAGAATCCAAGTCATGAGGGAAAAATATCCTGCAAAGCAAAAAATTTATTGGAGCTCCGGAAGACATTATGTGAGCAATACACACGCGCACCAATGAATACCAAAAGGGACATTCCTTAGCCAACGAGTCACCAGTAAATTAGGCAAGCAGAGCATGAAATTAAAATCGTTATCTAGTAGTCTAGTACTGGTCCAAGGTAGGCTTAGCAATGAGAAATTTAATATATATATTATTATTATTTTGATTTTCTCATCAAATCTTGATCTTTATTGTTAAAGAAACTTTATCTTATATTTTATAATTTTATCAAATTTTTACTAAATTTCTCACTTTTAATTTTTAAAATTATTTTATATCCCAATTCTAACTTAAGTACTCTAATATTTAGATTGAAATTAATATGTCATGTGTTTCGAGTAGAAAAAACATGAGCCGCATGACCAAATTTATTCATTTATTTATTTTTAAAAAATAATATAATCAATTATTTTTTTTAAAAAAAAAGTCTCAGAAAATCAAAAACTAGATTAAACTAAAATGTATATATATACCTCAAATATGAAAGAATCCCATGGATAAATCTTATGTGCTTCTACTCGAGACAACACTTATTATACATAATATGAATGAAATAAAAAACAGTTACTAACAAATAAAGAACCCAAATAAATGTAAATAAAAAATACAATAATACTCAAACTAATATAGATGTTAACTTAAAAAAAAAACTAGTACAGAGATTTATTATCTCTTACTGATTTAGAGGTTGTAACAATCTTGTATTCCATTTGACATATTATGGAAAAACACATAATAAAGATTAATAATTAATTGAAGAAACAAAAAATTTCAAGAAATAAAAGACTTTTATTTTTTTAAATGATAACTCAATTGATTAAATTTTGTGAAACTTTTTTTTTAAAAAAAATCCACTTTAGTTTTATCTAGTTTAAATTTTGTGAGACTTTTTTTTAAAAAAAAAAAAGTTGATTATTTTTTTTTCTAAAATAAATAAATTGGTCTTGCAGTCGATTGTGTTTTTTCTACTCAAAACTCTCAGACATATTATTTTCAATCTAACTATAAGGTTATTTAAGTTGAAATTGGGATATGAAATAATTTTAAAGATTAAAATTGAGAAATTTAGTAGAAATTTGATAAAATTATAAGATATAAGATAAAGTCTTTTTTAACTGTAAAGATTAAAGTTTGACAAAAAAAATTAAAATAATAAAAATATATATATTAAAAGGCAATTTAAAAAATATATTACTTAAGTACTAAACAAATATGAGCATTAAATTATAAACACATAATAATAATAATAATAATAATAATAATAATAATAATAATAATAATAATCATTAGTCACACTCTATTATTAACATTCGAATATATTTGTCGCACTTTTATATTTTCGAGGACTAAATTTTGTATTATCATCTTTTTAGGGATATATCTGTCATTGAAGTGAAAAGATGAAAAGTAAAAAAAAAATATTATGATAAATATGCCCATATACTGGCAATTCATGTTGGTTATTATTTCAGTGACAAATTTATCCTTCTGTGCCACGTAGGCGACTTTATTAACGGTGACAGAGAAAGTTAACAGCATGATATATTTGTTACACTTTTTACACTTTCAAAGACTAAATTTTGTATTCTCATCTTTCATGAGCGCACATTTGTCAGTGAATTACACATTAAGGGAGAAAAATGACTATTTATCCTTTTTTTCTCAATTCTCAAATTACACTATATTGTGTCTTTTTCTCGATTCTCAAATTACACTATATTCTGTCTTTTTTTTACATTATGTTTATTCTTTTTTGTCAACTCGTTAATTAACGTCAATTAAAATATGTGAATAGAAATTATCCTAATATTTTTGTTACACTTGCACTCCTGTGTTTTTTTCAAATTACACATGATATCACTCCTTTTTTATATTACTTTTATCACCTTTATGTGTTAACGTCGTTAAGTAATATCAATTAAAATACGTGAGCATACGAAATTGTCATAACATCTTTATTAAATACTTAATAACACATTAACAATTGATCCTGTGAATGGATTTTTCTTAAGACAATAACAATTTTTTCTTTAATATTTGACTTTTACTTCATTGTTATTAACACTTGAAGAACATGTCGCTTTTGATTGAGACATTATATCAAACTCCTAACTATCAAAAATAAATATTTCAAAAAAATTAAAAACACAAATGCAAGAGCAAATATACTAAAATTTAAAACAAATGACCGTATTCAATCAATAGACATTGTCGAGAACACGTCCAACAAAAATGTAACAACCAAATGACCCAACACGTACCAAAAAATTTGAGTTAAGAAGAAGAAGAAGAAGAATGAAGCGTGTTAGCACATGCGTAACCAACAAGATGGGTTCACGTCCAACAAAAAATTGGGTTCACGTCTAATTAGAAAAAAAATTTTAAAATATATTCAGGTTCAAAATAGTGTCATATATTTTATGGAATTAAAAGGAAGAAGATGTGAGTATTTTGGACATCAATTTTCATTAAAAGTCATGTGACCAACATGTACTTATTCTATGTTAAATTATTAAACAAGAGGGAGAAGATCTGGATGTAATGTGAGTTAAAAATTAAGAAATTTTTTTAAGGTAAAAATAAATAAATATCAGATCTAATTTGAAAAAAAAAAAACAAAGAAATGTGAGTATGATTGACTCGGAATAGCATAAAGCTAATTGGGCCTGCCTTTTTCGGCCGTGTCCAATTTTCCATTCAATCTTTATATTTAAGTAATTTTTTTTCTTTTTCTGAATGTTAGAATAAGATAATAATGACTTATATTTTTTTTTAATTTCAAAAAATATATTTTTTAATCTTTTATAAAATAAAATTTAAATGTTGGAGACTCAAAATAACAATCACCAAAATTTCAAAGATGAAAAATTTATTTTATATATATATATCCACACTTCCTTGTTAACATGAACAACATCATCCTTTGCCTCCATTCTCTTCTCTTTCCTCTTCTTTGAGAGAGGCCAAGAACTCAAAAAGAAAAATTAAAGTGCTTTAATTAGCTCCAGCCTAGCCTTCATGCTAGTAAAAGTTACATTGTCGGGAAAATCCTCAAAGAGACGTTAAACAACGGCAAGGAAAAAATTAAAGCACGTACACTACACGTATAGTATATATGATCACAGAAAGAAAGGCATGCATTTTCACATGGCAGCTTTGACTTGACTACCAAGTTTTGATGTTAGAATATCCCATATATTATATTATATAGCCACCACTCACCGATGATAACACCATCAATTTCTGAAAACAATAGGGAGAATTATGACCAACACGATGATGAAGAGCAGAACGGCGAAACAAGTGAAGTTACGGGTGTTCTTCTGATGATTCCTCACGACCTGCAAATGCTGTACCCCTTTGCTCACGAAGGAGTTTGCGAGTTCCACGTGGCTCTCTATGTCATCCAAGTGTTCACCCTGGTGTTGGATCAACACTGCCATGTCCATGAACACTTGGTGCAGCTCGTGTAGGCTTCTCTCTATCTCTTTCATCGTGCCGTGCCTCTCTCGAATCTCTTGGATTGTGTCCATGACACTGGCTCTCCCTTGCTGTTGGATGGCTTTCTGTAAGAATGTTTCGCTCTCACCTGCTCCACCACAATGTATATAAATGTGATTAGTAACACACACAATTGTCTACAACCTGATTAATTTTGCGCAATTCATGCCCATCTCATCACGTCCTCAGTTCATTGCTAGATGCAAAACTTTGTAGCTAGCTATATATGATTATACCGATGTACTATTAATTATTTTTATAACCTAATGTGATTTTTATTAATTTAACTGTTGAGGTATTATTAAAATTATATGTATAAAATTTTGTTAAAATTGAACAATATTAAGTAATAAAATAATTTATATTGTAGTATATTTTAAAATGTTTATATTATATTGATTTTAATCTATATGAAGAAAATAATAAATAATTTTTTATTAATATAGAATTTTATATATATAATTTATGTGAAAGAAAATTTCAATACAATTGTGAATATAATTATTATCAAAATTATACTAATGTAATTTAATCTCTGTTCGTATATATATTTCTCACTATTAGAATTAAGATTTAAAATGACTTGGCAGGTGACAAATGGTGTCTCATGATACCTTGAAATTGTAATGGCTTGACTCAAAGGTCTAAGTTGAGTATGATAGTCATACTAATACAAAGTACTCAATCTAAAACTATATATATATATATATATATATATATATATATATATATATATATATAAATAAAATTGAGTATGGCAATAAAAAAAAACTCAATCTACGTTAGTCGTGTAAAGAATTTTCACCTGTGGAATACCAACAATTTTTCTATATTTTACCCATAAAACTTCTCAAAAACTAAACAAACACATGCATAAAGATGATTAATTGACATTAAATGTTAAATTTAATTAGTAAAACGAAATCATTAATAACTTTTTTTTTTGAAGATATAAAATGATCGAAAAAGTTATATTAAAATAATTTAACTCTTGTAAAAAGTTATCAAAAAAGAAAATATACGTTTTTGAACAGAAAGAACAAAATGTAACTGTAGTTCCTCAAGTACTCCTTCTGCAATTAGAATTAGAATTTCGCTTGAATACCTAATGTGTTGGTCTTTAATGTAAAACTTTTATTACAGAAATGATTGAGGTAAAACTTGAATCGAATTGTGATTAATATATTATTACCCGTAGAGATGAGGAGGTCGATGGTTTCTTGATCAGGGTTCTCTCCAGTGACAGCGTAGTATCTACGTTGCACGGTGTCTCTGTACTCGTACGATATCTGCTCCCTCAGCTTATTGAAACTCGCCATGGACTGTCTAAGGTTCTTGGTCAAGGCCCCCACCAGCGCGGTTCGGGTCCGGTCGGAGTATGAACCGGGCCCGCAATCGGGCAAGGAGAGGGTGGCTTGGTTGGCACGGTGGAGAGCCGCCAAGCGACCCTTGACGTGCTTGGCTTTGGTGAGAGAGAGAGCCACGTCCAGGTCCATGCGAGACCGTAGCTCCCTAACGCCCTTTGGGCTGTGAAGCGCTTTTCCGTTTTGGTTTGTAGCATCAAGGCTTAGGTGGAGACGCTCTAGCTCCTTCAAGTCCTCCTTCACTGATTCCACTTCTTCCAAGAACTTCTCCAACTCCATTATGCCACCACCTTCTGTTATCTCAATCACATGCTCTTCTTGTTTTCCCTTTGAGAACAAACCTGATAACAAGTCGTTCATTCTATTTATTCGATCTCTACTTCACTCCGTTTAAGATATATAACAGGATTGTCTCTCATAGAGAATATCAGTTTTATGTAAAAAAAAAAAAGAAAAAAAAGAATAAAAGAATAAAAGGTTGTTTTGAGAATTAGAAAATTAAGGATTGTGTTGGGTTTTATAGGGTGGCTGCTGATGTACTTGTTTCATTGAAATCTAAAATTGCTGGTGGATAGAATCAACCTAGTACTTGAAAGGGGAGAGATCATGGTTATCTGGTCAAATATGGATGAATCGGTGGAATTTGTTTTTGTAGATTTCATATATACTTGAAGCTTAATAGTAGCTAGGCTGAAACTATAGTTGAAGTGTAATGGTGTTCTACGGCGTGTACCGGCTGAACATGAAGCTTCCTATGGATACTTATGGTCCTTCGACGTTGGAACTAGTTTCAGTACAACACTTATCCAAATTAAACTCGTTCGGTTTAATTAATTTCTTACTATTAATTCCATTATAATTATTTGAAGAAAAAAATTGGCATTCTATAAACGTGATGTATACAAGGGAAGTTGTAGCAAAGTCTCTAATACATTCTTTTTAAGGAACTATACTATGTATTATTATTATTATTTGAAATTTAATAAAAATTATAAAATCATGAATGAGATTGATTAAATAAGAAGTGACTTTTACAAATTTTTATGATATTAATAAAGTTTATTCATTAATAAAAAGTAATTAAAAATATGTTAAAAAGTATATATATATATATATATATATATATATATATATATATATCACTTAAGTTTTTATTTTTTATATATACAAGTTTCAAAAGCATACTCTTACAAAACACCTTTTGAATATTTCTTTTCAGCGGAAGAATCACTGTTCAATTATATTATATTAGGGGTGTTGTTCGTGAGATGAGTCAAAACTTATTCTTAACCAGCTAAAAAATTTCATAAGGAGATTTTTTATTTAAACTCAAACACGATACGATTAAAAATTGACAATATATGAGAGAATATAATGTGAATCTAATTTATTCACATAATATATTAATTTCATGTTATTATATATAGTTAAATTGTAAGAAATCTGCAAATGTTATTGAAGTGTTTTATTTTAACAATTAAGGTATATTTTATAATATATATTTCAAGACAAAATATCAATACAAAAGAAATGTTAAGAATATATTTTTTAACATATTTTTTTAAATATAGCTTAACTCCTTGAAAATCATATCAATTCGTCCGAGCAATGATTAAAACGATAAGTCCAAGTATCAAATCTATAGGAACTTTAACTTTATTTAGAATTTGTATATTTTTAATTTTAAGTGGATAATTGACTAAATTCGATATTTGTCTGATAATGATATGAAAATATAAAATTTAACATTAATACAGATAATTAAATAGAACACATTAAAGAGGTAAAACAAAGGGTGATAATTGTCGGTTGATGCAGAGTTTCATGACGTGTTGGGTGTTTGTTTGGCCTATCGAAATTATTCTTTATGCAATATTAGAGATTTTTCACTATTAAACATTATTCCAATTATTACATTCCTCTACTAACCTATCCTAACCATGATCCCTTATGTGAAAGAGTCTAAATTATCTAATTTCACTCTTAATCCCTTAAAAGTTACATCAAATAATTTAGTTTAAGAATAAAGATGCATAATTAAGGCTAAATAATATCATTCTATCCCTAGACATTAATTACTTAGATACCCTTTTCAAGTTCTTAGGGTGCTAACATTTTTCAATGAGTAAACCCTATAACATACATGTGCAAGAGTGATTAAACCATAAAAAGACAATAAACAAAAAAAAGCAATAATATTAAAATAACATTAAATGAATAGTGAGAATCATTACATCAAAAGTGTTTGGTTGTTGAGCTCTCAACAATAGATGATTTAGTCTCTCATTATCATGAAAGACTTACAAATACAAAAAGGAAACAAGAGGAATGGAAGAAAGGATCCTCAAGTGAGTGGATTTTTTTCTCTTCTCTTGTGTCCTAGCCCTATTCATATATCTGAGTATCCCCTTTGGTACAATGCTCTCCCTCTTTTTATCTTCAAAATGTTACACAATCATATTTTTTTGACAATGACTGTGCGTTAAGCCTGCATGTGCACGCTGAGCACACATATAAAGTCCAGTCGACTTAAGTGAGCGCACGTTAAGCCGTCAGATGCATGCTTAGCACCCATGCACGTTGTAATTGGCCTCCAGATTGACTCCTTGCGTTGAGTAGTTGTAGTTACACTAAATGTGCTACTCTAGTTCTTCAACATCTTCGTGACCTCCTGTTGTGTCACTTACTACAAAAAAATAGAACTAACTTTAGCATTCAATGGATACAAACTCAAAAGAAGCTAAATTTTTAACTCAAAAGAAATGTTAAAAGAGAGAAAATTAGATAATTATCATGTGATTTAAATATACAAATTACGTATGCATAACAATTGTCAATATATTCTTTCTTATTAGTTAAAATTTATTAAAAATTATATAATTTTATAGATTTCACATCTTATTTAATAAATCTTTATACTTCTTTAAATTTTATAGTTTTTTTTATACATTTTAATCAATAGAAATGTTAAAAAAATTAGATTATGTGTGTGTGTTTTAGTTGTGTGTGTTTTTTAGCACTTCTGGTCAATATAAATATAATACCGTGTTAAGAAAGTATTATTCGTCAAACTTAAAAGTTGTATTATTAATACACAATTTTTCAAAGAGTTAATTTAATTATTATGCAATGACATGTTTTTCAATCACGAGTCAAAGTTAGTATGATTTTTATGGTATTTATTTAAAAAATTAATAAATTTATCATATGATAATATATAATAATTATAGTGTAAAATTATTTGCTGTCGGTGCATAATCTTGTTTTTTCTCTTGTTTAGAAACTATATTTTTTAAAAAGAACATTTAAAACATTAAATTGAGTGGGGAACATTTTGAACTTGTCTCTAAAATACACAGACTCTAATTTTTTAACCCAAACTTGTCATCCAAAGTAACTTTGAGATACGCGTCATGAACATTCATACTTTTTATACCATACTTTAAAAAAAAATATATAAACTTCATTAAGTTTATAAGAAAACTTTAGGAATTATTTTATCCTCTTCTATAAGTACCCGTTAAAGTGTTTATCAAAACTAGCTTTATAAATATATTTTTAAAAATATTTTTTCTCACCCCTTCGAGTATAATTTGAAGAAGAAAAAAAAAAGAAACAATTTTTAGAGACTAAGAAAGAAATGCAAAAAATAATTAAAAAGAAATAGATAATGAGTGATAATTTTACCTGAGTTGAATAGAAAAAGAGAAAGAAATAGTAAATATAATGAGTGATTTCATCAATAAAAAAAAAGACAAATGTAAAAAAAATAATTAAAAATAGATATTCCAGTGGATCACAGTGAAATGAAAAAAAATTAAAAGAAAAAAAGAGTTCAGAAGGGGTTGTCACTAGGATTATATATAAAAAAAGCTTCAATATGTTTTTAAGTTCTTTAAATTTGAGATGAGTTTGTTTTAGAATTTTTAATTTTAAATTTGATTTTTTTAATTCGTATAATTTGAAAGGGAAAAAAGAAGAATAGAGTTTGTTCTAGTCCTTCTACTCTAACATTTTCTGTCCAAGCATCATCAAAATTAATACTTACAAAAAAATACATATAAAAAGGTTTTTATAATAAAAAGGTAAAATCAGAATGAGTTATCATGTAAATAATTTATAACCCGTTAATCACGTAAACAAAGTCTCTAACAACTTTTGGACAAAGGGGTTGATTTTTTTTCGTTCAAATTGCATTAACTAAAAAAATTAATTTTAAATTTAGAGGATAAAAAATAAGCTTACTCCAAATTTAAATAACTTAACCCTGGAAAAAATATATGAATTCAAGAGTCCGTTACCAATGTGAAATGTGCCAGTCTGTCACCAACCTACTTGCACATTCTTATTCTTACGGAATGGTACCCCAAGTTAAATTGTGCAATTTTATACCAAAAAATAGTAATTAATGTATAGAAGAAGAAAAAACGATAAAATAATTTTGGCACAATATTGCTTAAACACATCTTGATACGATTGCAAACTCAAGATCGCTTAGCTCTTAATAGCTAGCAATGTGTCTGTAACTTTTGTTGTCTTGTATTTTTAAATATTTATTTAAACAATTAGAACAAAAAAATATTAATTTGAAATACTTTCAATCAAAACTATTAAAAATTTAAATATATTTACATTTTAAAAAATGAAATTAGTTATTACTAAAATCATATTAAATTTTTTAAAGTTGTAATTATTATTTTTATAAAAGCTTATATGTCAGTAAATACGTACATGTGGTGGATTCAAGTGTACATGCATGTCTGATTTATGTTATTTTATTTTTGTTATAAGTGTTCAAGTCTGATTTTGGATTTTAAGTTTGAATTTTTCATGTATAAAAATTATGACTCTCACTATGAAAGTTACACCTACATCATGTTTGAATGTTCAAACTTTTTAAATGGAATTACCACTATTGTCCTAAACAAACAAACAAAAAATGTACATCAAAACCTAATCAAGAATAACCTTATCCGTCAAAGGTATACTTGTTACAATACAACATTACACCAAATGATTTACAAAGTCATAATATCCTATAAGTTTAATGCTTATGCAATTTTACGCCGATTATAAATTATTATTTGAATTATTTTAATATAATTATTTTAAAAGTTAACAAATATATATTATAATAAAATGATTGTGTAAAAAAAAATTATATTTTCAATACATAACTTTTTTTCTCATATTATACAGAAGTATTAACATCAGCCATATGACATTGGTTTTGAGTAGCTAAAAGTGATAAAATTAATTTTATTAAAATTTTTGTCTTTCTAAATTCTAATGTAATAAATTCTTTCTTTCTTTTTAATAAAATCTTATCCCTTTTAGATATTTTAAATAACCATAAAAAATTATGTTAACAAAATTAACTATAGTCCCATTTAAGATTATGTTAAAAAATTATGTTATATAAGCTGCTGGTGTTATTGGTATTTCAATATGTTTATTCACATTCTGATTTTTGTTTTGCCTTACTTTTATTTTCCAAACTTACCTTTATTTTTACAATGCTGCATAGCTGTTATAGTTAGATACGCCTTGTACGTAACTCAAGTCGTTCTTTGCTTAAAAAAAAACCTTACCTTTATTTAAATTTTTTAAAAATTTAAAATTATTTAACTTTTTTCATAAATGTTTGTTTGTGTGTGTAAAATTTAAAAAAAATCATAAAAACTAAAAATAAAATAAACAAAAATATTTTTTATTTACATAAAATGAATTTTTTATTTACATGTATTTTTCTAAATAATGTTTTATCGGCTTAATTTTTAAAATTAAAATAGTTTTAATTTTCATAAATATTCGTTAATTTTATTTTAGAATAAAAAAAACCGCGAACAAAAACAAATAAGGAGAAATAAAAAAGATAATTCATGTCATCTCTTTTTTTTATCTACATAATAATAGCACGTGATTAAAATATATATAATAAAAATGCAAAAAAATTAAACAAAAATAGTCAAATATAATTGACAAAAAAATGAATTAATAAGAAATATAAGTTACTAAGTGGTATTTAAGTAATTAATATATAGATACAGAAAAGAATTATATTGAGTGTGAAAACTTCAACTTTAAATAATATGGGCTAATATATGCATATGTTTTTAATACTTGGAGGGAGACCTTGCTGCTTATATATTGAGTGTGAAAATTATATTGAGTGTAAAAACTTTATTTCTATTTTATCAAATAATTTTTTTTATCATTTATTATTATTTATTATTAAAAAAGGAAGTAAAGTTTGATGGTTTTAACTTTTGTTTAGAAACATGAAATAATAACATATTTAAAAAATAAAACAAATAATAATAATAAAATCTCATGTGAGAGATACCTTGATTTTGAATTTTATTTTGAAAATCTAAATAATAATAAAACTGAAAGTTAAATAAAATTGAAAAATAAGGAATACGAATGAACATATTAAGTGAATAATTGGTCTCACCCTACCTAATTATTTTAGCTTATCATGACTTAACTAATCCCACGGGCCAAATTAATTAGCCCTAAGACACAAAGTAGTAGGTATGTTCACATCATCATGGAAATTTCGGTATTTCTTGCTTCATTAAAAAGGAATTGGAATAAAAACTGAAATCACGTATAATCTGACTAATTTGCTATTATGTGTAATTATAATGACAAGATGTAGAGTAAATCTGGAATACTATCATTTTTATGAGTATGATGACTCTTTTCAGGTTTGGGTTCTAGGTAATTATCAACTGCAGGAATACTTACCATAAAAAATATTTATATGTTGTTAATAATGAAATAAAATGTATCTTAAAAACCTTGACCCTTCGATTTTAGATTTTAAATTTTTAATTGCAGAACCCCATAGTTCTTTCTGAATCGAAAATGATCCTGTTCCATCTTGCTGCCAAATCACGCTCCAAACTAAGGTATGTTAGTTTTTATTTTTTAACTAGTATTTTAGCCCCTCACTTTATTATTTTTTATAAAAAAAATAATATAAAAATATTAAATTGCATTTATTTTATTTTAAATTTAAAAATAATATATTAAATTGCTTAACAAAACACGCTTGCGTAAGACATTCAAAAGGTTAAAGTGAATTTGATGGAAATAACTTTTATTACATTGAGAATAACATTCGTAGTACACTTTTTAAACTGTAATTTAAGTGAGTCTCACATACATTAGTGAGTCTTATTTTCTATTTTTTTATTTTGAGTTTTACATAAATAAGAGAAAAGAATATTCACTTATCTCATTCAATCACAAATTATTATGTATAATAAATTTATTTTAAAAATGATATCAACATTTATTTGTAATTAAATGACATTATAAAATATTCATCCCATGAACATTTGTAATTAGTTTGGCATTTGTTTTTCTTATCGTTTTTATATATAAAAAGAAATAACAGTATAAATTAATTTTACACTAATGTATCGTCATAGACTTTAAAGACAAATGTTAATCATGCCTTAAGAACACTCATTAAAAAATTTAAAGTAAAAATATTTTTATTGGGAGACAAAAAATTATGTTATTCATAAAATATTTTCTTATTTTTGTTTCTTAACCAATGTCTTAAGACACTAGTTAATAAGACTCAACATTAAATATAATGACAAAAAATATATTAAAAAATGTTATAATATATTTTTATTTTTCTAAAAATAATGAATAATAATTTTGATTGTTTAATCTAACACATGTTATCTTGTTATTAACAAGTCAAATGTAATTACATTAAAATGTCGAGTAATAGATTAGTAATATTTTTTCTTGACAATTATCAAGATTTGAATTTATTTTTTTTACGAATGTCACACATATAACACGTTACTCTTTCACATACTTTATATATATAATAGTGTGGTCCAACCGGTGATGAACACTTCTAGGCAATTACTTAGCTCTTCATTTTTTTTGCTTGTCACACCTTCAAATTTTCTAATATTTCTTTTAGTTAAATTACTTATTTACTTTCTTTAGTTTCATAGTTTTTACTTTTTTAGTCTTTATAGTTTGAAAGTGGTCTTTTTAATCCCTATATTTTACCATTTAATTCTCTTTTAGTCCTTGTAATTTAAAAGTGTTTTTTTTAGTTTCTATAGTTTATATTTTAATTTTCTTTAATTTGAAAATTATAAAACTAAAAAAGTAAGAATCATGAAACTATAGAGACGAAAAAGACTACTTTCAAAACGGGAATAAAAAAAAATTAAAATATAAACTATAGGAATTAGAAATAGCACTTTCATACTATAGTAACTAAAAAAGTAAAAATCAAGAAACTATATGGACTAAATGAATAATTTAATCATTTCTTTTTTACCTTTCTTCTTCCAAGTAAAACCCTAACCATCTCTCTCCCAAACCTCCATGATCACTGCACCCCACCTCCACCAAAACACCACCATCAGAACCACCCAATGCCTCCACACCACACCAAACTATCATCCCAAAGCTCGTGCCATTTTGCTTTGTAACTGAAGCAAGACCAGAGTCTTTTGGAAGGTACCAAGAGATGGTACTCTTTTAGGTACTTTTTTTTTAACATTCTCTTTTAGGCACTTATTACCTGTTGTTTTTTTTCTTCTTTCACGTACTATAATAAGTCCATCACTGATTCACTATTATGCACTATCATTCTCTCTATCTCTTCGTTGTCTTATTCACAGAATCAATGGCTCGCCTCCCGTTATGTGAATTATAAAATAATATATTCGTTCAATAATATTCTAAACACGTTTATTTGACAAGCTCGAGCATTTTTCATCACCCACCTTTCCTTTTTGTTATTGAGCTCCAACAAGGCCAACCTATATCACTCAAAATTTCACGAGTAATGCAATTAACCTCACCAGCACTGACTTCGGCTTAAAGCTAATGCACTGGGAAACTTGGTATATTAACACTAAATAAAAGAAATCACATTATAACAATAAAAATTTATTTCTTTTAATCAAATGCCTGTCTTACAAGTTTGCAAGAGTCACAAAAGTAGGCTCTCTGAACTGCTTCCGATCATATGTAGCAAAATTAGAAAGAACAAATGCTCCAATGCTCCTTGAACTCAAAACATTCGGTGTGTAACCAATTCTTGCGCCGCTAACACGTGCACCCCGCTTTCAGGGGTAAGGGGTGAAAAATTCTCATTCGATTGCCTGTGGTCCACTCTGCCATTCCATCCCTAGTTAACCGTGGGGCATGCAAAAAATTGTTAAGATTGTCTTCATATAAAAGTACTTCCTTGTCTCCATAAAAATACTTCCTTATAACTTCCTTTCTCAAACTTGGCCAGTCCAATTATCCTAGCCTGTTGGATGAATTGTATATCGCCACCGTCATTATTGTTTGGACAAAAAGAACTTGAGTTCTACCGCTTTTTCAACCGAACTTTTACCCTGTTCCTAGTTCCTAATGGCATTTTAACAATACATGAAAACATATGTAATATATACAGCCCCCGGTTACAAATCACTTCTGAAATTCTAGCATGAGATAAACGGACAGCAAAACATTTACTAACTTCTCAAGTGGACTGAAGCACGGTAAGATAGTATTTATAGCCCTGGCACTTGCCTGAATGCTGCTTCGTTTCATCACTGTCTCCCTGACCATTGGATGGATGTTTCCAATTCAAAACATAATTTGACAGGTCATATGTCCCTGGGGAAAACACACAGATCTGAAGAGGAATTTCTGCTGAGGACATAGCATCAATGTGGAGATTGGTTGAGCTTGATCCAGACCAAATATATGAAGGCACACTTTCCAATGATAGTGCCTTTCCTGGTTGGGTTCCAAGAACATTTGATGTGACTTTGAGTTCATTCACTGGTGTAATATCATGCCACCCTGCTCGGTTATCACTAGTTGCTGATTGAACCACATTTACACTGTTCATGTGCCCACCATTACCAGCAGAATCTAAGGTGTCAATGCGTACAAAAACAGTGGAACCAGAAGAATTGTAAATATGCATCTTCAGACTTATTTCACAGAATGATGCAGAGAAGTCATGATGTAAGGTTTGAGGTCCATCCACTAGCCATGAAATAGGGCCCGTGCTAGCAGTACTAGTAGAAGACAGAAACATAATAACATAAATACCCCCAAAAGACAATTAACATAAACATGGATATTTGAAATTTATTATAAAGTCAAAATTAGAACTATTATGCATGGGAGAAACATACCTGAAGTGACACGCATGATGAGACATAACATGAGGAGGATTGGAAAAACCAGGATCGTCATTACTCTTGAATGGCCGAGAGATCAATACAAAATCAACAGTATTTAAGTCACCCTGATCATACAAACAGATGAAGCTTGTGTGAGTAAAAGGAGAGAAAAAACAATAAATAGAGAGTCTAAGAATTTTGTAAAAGTCAATCGTAAATGTTCTGACACTGGAAAACAAATGTCCTTTAAACTTTCAAATTCTTTAAACCTAGAAACCATGCCTGTTGTAGTCAAAGCAAATTAAAAAAAAATGATATTCATATTACACATTGAAATATCTTATCTACTGCCTGGTTAGCTAACCAACAAAAAAAGTGAAACCTAGTAATATAGCTAATTGAAACTTTGATACTTGTTTTGTCCTATTGAAACTTCAAGTATGATAAAATAGGACGGAAAAATATCCTTGAGCTGTGAAAAATAATTAAAACAAGACAAAAAGTAAGGAAGCAAAGAAACTATGAGTGTAGTAGCACAATGCAACCCAATCCCTTTGCAAATCAGATACGTCAACACCCTTGAAGAAACCATGGGATGAGAACCAAACAAAAGCTAAGAATATACTCCAAAGTAAATTTACAGGCAAGGAAAATCATTTGAGGGAGTGTACATTCCAGATTTTAAGAGAATAGGGTAATGGCAAAAGTGGGAGTGCTTGAGTAGGTGGAATAATTAGCAGAGAATATCACTTTACCACTTTACACTTGCTTAGTACCCTAAAACAAAGGCATAAAAAAATCAAGGGAAATGCTAATATCCACCCTAGTTGGAGTGCATTAGCATTCAACACAAAAAAATTTGAACTATAAAACCATTGGTTGTTTTGTTTTCCAAAATTTAATTCAAGGATATTATCGTATTTCATCATAGATAATGTCCTTAAATTAAATTTTGAAAAACAAAAGATTCAATGGTTTTTTAATCCAAATTTTTTGGTGTTAAATGCTAATGCACACCAACTAGGGTGGATATTAGCATTCCCCAAAAATAAAATATAATAAACGTTTCATTCTTGGTTAAAAATTATTTTAAAACCACCATATGCTTTCTACTTTTCCGCTTTCATCAACACAGTCAAGCATACCCTAAATGATATGAAACTCAAATTACAAAAAAGATACACTTTGGTTGGACTTCAATAAAAACAAAATAAATGTTAACCTCATATGTAACTTTCTGCTGCAATCTTTCATAATGGTGGAAATTGAACAAAGGTGCACTGTTTATATCGTAAACTAAATCCTCACTGCTTTGGGGTACCAATCTTACATCACTTCTGACAGGCAATGTAGATATGTTGTCCTCCAATGTCGAAAACCTCGAAGAATTCTGAGGGCAAACAATAAATTCAGCTAACTGAAATAATCACATGCACACACGCATACAAATTTCAACTAACGACCACATCTTGCACAAGCACGTAAACAGAAGATACATAATATAATAATACTAATAGCATATTTTCGGGAGTGTTTGAACTACCCACACGTTAGTTGGAATAATGTAAACAGTTTTTTTTATAAAAAAAATCGTTTGCTTACATAAAGTTATAATCATGTTTGGTCCTTAAAGCATGTTTGAGCAGAAGTGAAAAATGTAGCATTCATGTTGGGTTGAGAATTACATACTAGGTTTGAATGCCAACTTTTGAAATAAAAGTTTCCAAAAATAAATCACTTCAACCAAAATCAATTTCGTTAAATCAAGATCATCCAAAATCAAATTTGCAAGCACCCAAACACATTCTTTTTCAGATAAAATCAAGTCAAGTTTAAGACACATAAGCTCAGATAACTAAGCATTTGAATATACAGATTCTGAAATATTAACGTGGTCACTCCCTGAATTTCTGCATCAAAGTTTTCCATCTTATTAATCATTCTATTTTTTTTATGGTTGTTTCTGAATCAAAGATGAATTCCATATTTTCTTAACCACCACTCATTCATCAAAAATAATTTCTTTACAGTAATATATTATGCAAACAACATAGTGATTGCTCTAAAACATTTAGGTCACTAATAAACTATGGAATATGGATACAACCAGGTAAAAGGGTTTTTCACCCTCTAACATAAGGAAAAAAAAGAATTGGTGATCAATAGCATATTTTACAACGAAATAACCACTAAGGTTCATATTGTTCAACATTTCGTTTCAAGTCACCTGCCTCTAATTATTATCCCTATAGATTATGTGTTTAATGTATACCATTAATTAAAATATTTATATTAAACCAATTAACATCCATCTTTTCACATTTCAATAGAACCCCTCAAATGAAACCCAATTCCATAACAAAGCATGCAAAACAAATGAATCACAAAAATCAAAACCTATAGCACAAACCTTTAGTGTAAAGAAACAAGATATTGCTTGGCCAGCCTTCAATGATTGTGAAGGAAAAATAGTATCAGGAGCTTGAAGTAACGAGATTTCCCAGCGGTGACCAACTGACGACAACTGATAAACTTGGAAACTTTCTGAGCTAGTCTTGTTAACAACATCCAATTGAACGAGAAATTCTTGTAATCTTAATCGAGAAGGACTTATTTGAAATGAGACATCCAACGATGGTAATACCTACGATCACCAAAATTTGGCACTTAAGAATTAACTAGGTCTATGCCAGGTATATATGAAAATTAGTCATTTAACATATTCTTTTTTCACTCATAATGCAGCAAAAAATCATAGAACACAATTATTATTCAATTAATTTTATAGCCACCCAAGGAAAAAAAAGTTACAATATAAAGAAAATAAAACCAGTGATGCCCAAAAGTTTCTTTCAGTATTCATTATACTAACCTGCAGATTGTAATGCAAGCGAAGAGTACGATATTTGATGACACTTGATGCATCTCCCATCTCATAATATATGCTCATGTAAAGTGATATATCACCAGGAACAGCAGCCCTAAACCAAAGAGGCCACAAGAAGGGTGCTTCACCTTGAACTGATGTGCCCTGAAAGGAAGTGTAAATCATGTGACCAACAGGAGCCAAATTAGAATAAAGTTTTGTTGAAAAATCAGGAAAGGATATTTACATTTAATGTATAGAGGTTTATAGGCAACTGAATATTTGATTTAGAGGAAACAAAATCTCCTCTATTTATTTGTAATTAATACAATAAGCCTATATAAACCTCTCCATGGAGCCTTAAGACACATGGTTTCAGTCTAAATATGCTTCTGTAATTCTGCTTCTTCCTTTTTAACAAGTGTCAATACACAACTTAAATGGAAAAGATTCAACACTGACCTCTGGAAACAAAAAGACTGTGTCAGACATGATGTTAGGATTAGCATACACATCACTTAGTACTGCATCTGTTCTCTTTCTTAAGCACGCAGGAAACTCTGACTTCCTATTTTCCTGCTTCCCAATTATCAGGAATCTAGGATGACTTATCTTCATCTTCAGATTCTGCCAAAACCACAAATGGTATTAAGAAAAAAAGTATGCCAGAAAGAGGAGGAAGAAAGCAAGATCTGAAGTTCAACCCAATACAAGGTCCTGCTAATAAGGACACTTGTAAAAGAACATGTAACACATCCTACTAAAATGCTTTCAATCACCTAAGAAAGCAAGTATTAAGTGTTAGACAAGTGGCCTTAGTTATCTTAAGAAGGGGGGTTGAATTAAGATTAAAAAAAACTATTCTCCAATTAAAAATTTCACTCTTTCTTTTTGGATTAACAATGCACCCTTAATATGAATTACTCAAAAGACAATTCAAAATAAACTTCTTTAAAGCAAAAGATAAATAGCAATAAATAAAATAAGTTTTAAGGGAAGAGAGAATACAAACTCAGTTTTTATACTGGTTCGGCCACGTCCTGTGCCTACGTCCAGTCTCCAAGCAACCCGCTTGAGATTTTCACTCTCTTGTAAAATGCCTTTTACAAAGTTTGAACCACACAAGGACAATCCTTTCCTTGTGTTCAGAAATCCTTACAACTTAAGAGACCCTCGGTCCCTTAATCAATCTCTTTGAATAAGAAGAAGAAGAAGTTTCTCTCTTTAAGAGAAGGATATTACAATTGAAGATCAATCAAGATTCCTTATTGAATATACAAGTGTTTGACCAAGGAATTTTTTTAAGAGGATAAGACATTTCAGTTCAGAAAAACTCTTTTAAGAATTCCGTGTCCCAAGTCACCTATTTATAGGCCTTTGATGGCCATTCAAAAATCTCTTGAACAGATGTGACTCTTGGGAGTTATTTTCTGAAGTTTGTGACTCTTGGAAGTTATTTTCTGAAGAGTTGTGACTCTTGGGAATTATTTTCTGAAGAGTTGTAACTCTTAGGAGTTATTTGAAGAGTTGTGACTCTTGGGAGTTATTTTCTGAAGAATTGTGACTCTTGGGAGTTATTTTTTGAAGAGTGTTGACTCTTGGGAGTTACTTTTTGAAGAGTTGTGACTCTTGGGAGTTATTTTCTGAATTCTTGACTTGGATTAAACTTGAGAAGCGCTTATCTTTGGCATCATCTTCATATCATATATGCTTCTACATTAAGTAATTTGTGTTTTCAACATAATAATTGCTTTTGTTTTCATTAAATATTTTTCTCTCATTAGCATTACACACACATACTCTAGAAGTAATTGTTATATAAATTTCGGCTTAAATACTTTCAGTCCCTCATAATATAGTATTTTTTTTGTTATAGTCCTTTGTCTTTACCCCCTGGCTGCATTCCAATTGGCTGCAAATTGGTGTTTAGAGTAAAAGAAAATCCAAAAAGCACGGTCAACAGGCATAGACCCCACCTTGTTGCCAAGGGCTTTAACCAACAGTTTGGCAGTGATTATACTGAGACCTTTTCACCAGTTAGCAAACCTGTTACTGTTCGTCTCATTCTCACTTTGGCAAACACTCATGGCTGGCCCCTAAAGCAACTCGATTTCAACAATGCTTTCCTTAATGAGATCCTTGAGGAGAAAGTCTATATGACCAGCCTCCTGGCTTTGAATCTCATGACAAGTCTCTCATGTGCAGACCACACAAGACGATCTATGGGCTGAAACAAGCCTAGCACACCTAGTTTGACAGGCTAAAATCTACACTGTTACAGCTACAGTAGTTCAGTTTTGCCAAGCAAGTGCGATCTGTCTGTTTATCTACTCTAAAGGGACTGCAACTGCCTATGTGTTAGTATATGTTGATGACATCGTCCATACTGGTAGCAATTCTGCAGTCTGCACTTTGGCAGACCCTAGTCTCTCAGTTCAACACTGTCTTTTCCCTCAAAGATCTTGGCAACCCAGACTACTTTCTTAGCATTTAACTCAAACCTCAGTCTGATGGGACTCTATCTCACTCAGAGCAAATATATTCGTGACCTCTTGGCTGGAAGCCTAGAACCAATATGGTCATAGGAAAACCCATTTCTTCTCCAATGGTTAGTGGTTCCAAACTCACCAAAAATGGTTCTGATTTTCTGACTGATGCTTCTACCTATAGATCTGTTGTTGATGCACTGCAGTATGTTGCAATTACATGCCCAGAGATCACTTTTCCAGTGAACAAACTCTGTCAGTTTTATGTCTCAGCCCCTTGAGACTCACTGGGTTGCTGTCAAAGGTGTCTTGAGATACTTAAAAGGCACCATCTCCTGGGGTCTTTACTTGCATCCAGCCTCAATGCGTGTTTCTTTGTCCCTCACTGTCTTCTGTGATGCTGATTGGGCATCTGACCCATATGACTGACATTCTACCTCTGGGACCTGTGTGTTTCTTGACCCTAACCTCATATCCTGGTGGTCCAAAAAGCAGACTGTCATTGCCCGATCCAGCACTGAGGTTGAATATCAAAGCTTGGCTCATGCCACTGCTGAAATCACGTGGATGCAAACACTGCTGTCCAAACTTGTAGTGCAGCACTCCACACCTCAGGTCTATTGTGACAATTTGAGCACTGACACCGTATTTCTTGCTCACAATCCAGTTTTGCATACCTGCACCAAGAACGTGGAGCTTGACTTCTTTGTACGCAGAAGGTTCTCGCAAAGCAACTTCAAGTTTTTCATGCTCGTTCTTCAGACCAATATTCTGATATCCTAACCAAAGCTCTCTCTCCACACATTTTACAGATCTTGTACCCAAGCTCAAAGTGGGTGATTCAGCAGCTTCTCACCACTGTTGAACTCATGGGAGGGTATTAGAGTAGTATCACCCGGTGATATGAGCAGTAGAATTAGTTACAACTGTATTTTAGTTCTGTTAGGAATATTGGGTGCTATTATATAGCTGAACCCTCATCTTTGTAATTGGATTTTCATTTTAGAGAAATACAATCTCTAAGTTTCATGTTCATTTTCTCTCAAACTAAACATTAAAAAAATATTTAGAAAGTACTATAAAAAAGATTGAGAAACCATTGCTATAAAGTGATGCTCTAGGTTAAAAATGAAAGACCACAAAAAAGGAAGGATTAGTTCCTAACTACTGGAGATATGTTCATTTTTTTAAGTTTCAAAGCTCACAATTCGAAAATTAACTTAAATATGTTTTTGGCTCTTGTAATTGTAAATATAATAATTTTGTTTTGTTCCTTTTTTATATTACATTTCCTTTGTCATGGTCCCTTAGTATGACGGATAGCAGTGATAATGTGACAATGACATGGCATGTTATTTGTCACATTATCACTCAGTCAGTGGTGACCACTAAACAGCAATGAACATTTACAAATATTTTAAACTTTAAATTGAAAATGAATGGTGAGAAATCTGATTGTTTTTCATGATAATGAGTGCAATATTTATATACAGTGAGCAAGAATCTATCCCTTAAGTTTAGGGATTAGGATCAACCTATCTATGTATGGAAATAATCAGAAGACAAATCAACCTAATTATGCAGTACAGTATTTCACATTTCACTAATTATGTACAATATCTTAACAATTTACAAGGACCAATACTAACAAAAAAAAATTGAAATACCAAAACTACATGAAGTCATATTTATAGGGACTAAAAACCTATTTAAGCCTTAGAGCAAGTTGACTCCAAACATGGTACCTTAACAGGAAAGTCTGATGGATTCCTCAATTCCAAAACAAGTTGTCGTAAATCTCCAGCATACGCCTTTCCAGGTAGAGGGTGAATGGAACCCTGAAGCTTGGGTATGCTCTGGGATTTTAGAAGAGGAAAAGCTGTTTTAGCTCAAACTTAGAGACTCTACAAGAGGGATGACTTAAAATTCACGTGGAAAAAAAGAGAATAATGAGAAAGGGTAGGATAAGAGCATCCACCTTAATCACCATAAATTTAAATTTCTCATTTGGCATGTGCTTTGTTTTCCTTCTTCCTTTTATAATCTTCTTTGGGTGGCACAACTCAAAGTTGTGAAAGCCAACTATTGTACCAGACAGTTTCCACCTAACACCAAGAATTTCAAGAGTACCCTCTGCCCTGGGAGTAACTGATAGTTGTATCTGGAAAACATGTACTTGACAATGTTAATTTTGAAAAAATGATAACTTGAAAATACAATACACACAAACAAACACACATATATAATTATGCAAAAAGATAATAGCTATCAAACAAATAGCAGAAAAATAGATGAAAATTCACTGTAAATTCAATGTATTATTGCTAAAATAGACCTGTATCAGGAGGATACAGTGCCTGAATGTTGAAGACTGATGAAAAAGGAATTCAATGGAAAAAGAAAATGTCCTGGGCAGTTAAGTCTCTCCCAAAAGTCCCAGCCTAACCTCTCCAATCCGCACTCCCTAGCCTTATATGTCATAGAACTAAATCACATTTTCTCTACCCTCCCTACTGCCAGCTCAGCAGTTAGTTACATAGTGGAGATCCTTTTCATTTTCACTTGATCACAATCCCCTACATTGCACCCCTTCTTTCTTTTAATACACACACCTAAGTTATTTTGGGCCAAATGAAGAGCAAAAAGGGGTAAATCAAGACATTCTCTTATTTAGCATTAGGTTTAGAGAGAGAGAAAAAAGGATGACAAAACTTTGTGGCAGTATGCCAGTTGTGGTTTGGTGTTTTCGGTTAGAGCATAGTGCACACATTTTCAAGAGCTTTTCTTAGCTCATACTTCTTGCACACTTTGTCTATTCTCCCTTAATTAATTAACATTTTTCTTCATTAAAAATAAAATAAAAATGAATGTCTAGGCAACGCATTAGAATGCATGTTACGCTATAGAATTTGGTTAAGTCTATGTCTAGTCTTAGACATTTGGACTTAGATCCTAACTCAACCCCATAAACTAGATTGTATGGTGAGGATTACCCAAGTCTTGTAAGCTCTATTTAAGTCATATCTCCAATCGATGTTGGACTAAACACACCTCCTTGAGGCTACAATTAAGGTGGCTTTCCAACATCTGGGAAACTGCTGACAACAGGTTAGTAGCATAGTTATAAATCCCGGATAATGGCATAGAGCAGCCTAGCCCCAAAACCACTATTGTTGAGTGGGAATGTGGGATGATTGCTATTTTGAATATTATAATTTATAAATACAAGTTGAATAATTTATAAGCACATATATAAATGCTCAAAAGTTTTATAACAAAACCTAAAATTCAAGGAACGTTTATAATTAATAGTCAAGTCATTCATAAGCTGAAGTCAACGAATAGAAACAATGGAGAAAAGTGATGAGATCAAAACACATTAGAACTTTGAAGACAAGAAAAAAAAAGGAAAGCAAAGGGGCAGAACAGTGAAATGAAAGGCCATTGTGGTCTGTCATACAGAGAACCAAGAGCTGCTGGAGAGAGAACAAAACAGCAGGACGGGTAAGAATTAACCAAAAAGTCCAAAGGACAGAAACAATGGGACAAACCCTGGAGCTGTGAATTTGCCAGGAAAGGACATAGGTGCTCTTTGCCAGCACTGCTGTTAGGTGTGGTGTTTGTTTTCAACTTCTCACAACAGAAATAGTGGGTCTCCTAATAGAAACCCTATCTCTCAAATAAAGACTGGACAAAAAAAGAGATATATCATCTGGGAGCTTCATTTGTACTTTGCTAGAACAAACAATTATCTTCATCTTCCAGGACTGAAGTCTAGTGCCATTATACTCAAGCTTCAATTTAATTGGAGATATGCACAAAATTAAGATGGAAAATGAATTTCTTGATTTTCCTCAATGCAACTCAATTTGCATATTTTTAGTCAAAACAAGATCTCTCATACTAGACTTCATCTCTAAAACAAAACAAACTCACCATGGTTGTTTCACCGCCTCCTAGTAAGAAATCAACCTCGGACACCATAAATGAGGAATTGTCGGAGCTCATATTCCTAAAGTGGTCAACCTCATTATCTTTCTCCACACTTGACTCATTCTCATCTGTAGTCCCCAAATGAAAAAGTATTACTAATGAATAAAAATAAAATAAAAATTAATAAAAAGAAGGTAGAAATAGAAATTCATAGCTTACCTGATCTAATATCACCAGTACTGGCAGAATACTTGCATACAAGTGTAACACCAGATATGGGAATTGAGATTTGCAGAGGATTTTTAAATTCAATATTCACATTCACAGCTTCTGCAAATGGGTGCAATAAAACAAACAATCACCAATAACAATATAAAGGGGGGAAAAGTCAGCCTATAGTTCCAATTCCTTAAACCATTTTAAAAAATATATATATAAAAACAAATTTTAAACAAAATTCCGCTTTATATTTTATATTTTGCACTAATATCAACAGGATTTACACATGAAAGTCCAAATGCCATCAAAATTTCAAATTAGTTTCTAGTAAAAATCAGTCACTTCATAAACTGAAAAGTTCAATTCAATTCCCTAAATGAATGGAATCAATAGTCCTGCTTGAGTCCATCCATCTTCTACAATACTGGTAGGATAATGAAATATGGTAACTATTTTAAGTTTTAACCTATAATTACAATGAGTACATGCCAAATGTTACAAAACAACTGAAGCTCTTGTTCCACTCCTGATGGTCTAATGCAGACCACAGTTGCTAAAAACTACCATGCATCTAAGTCATAATGAATAAAACCTGAGGATACTTGTGGCTTAAGATTGGGGCTCACTGAATAATTACTGTGTTTGATTCAACTTGTTTGGAATAAATAATCTTTTTTTTAGTTAGCTTCCTGAGAGAGCTTTTGAAAAATAAATTATTTCTAAAAAATCAGTTCCTAAATCTACATGTCTGTCAAGGATGCAAAGAGAATACATAAACTTGAGCGAAAAAGGAAACAAAATATAAAACACTCAACTTCAAAAAGGGCAAAGATCACTTATTCAAGCTACATTATGAGATATAATCCATTTAAAAAAAATTACACAATGGTTAGGCATCTGTCTTGATAAGAAAACAGAAAATACGATGTATATCTACAATAACATTTACAAGCATATATTTACAAACTATGAGCATTCTAAAGCAAATCAACTTTCTGATTGTAAGCCTTAATAGTAAGAGAAAACATGTATTGGTAGCAGTTTTCACTAGAACAGTAGCCCACAGCTAGAATCTATCATATAAACATAAACATATGGTTCAAACAAAATTTAGAGGTTCAAAGTTCAACACCATTTTGATTTTTCCTTTCCCTTTAATTTGTATTTACCACCATTCCTTCATGAAGCCAGAACATGCTATTACATAAAATGTAAGGCAGCAAATGAACTTCTTATCCTCCAATAATTAGTTAACAATTGGAAAAACATTCAAGTGAAATAAAATGAAATATAATGATTAAATTATCAATCTCAGGAAATTCTACCACATACCGCCTGCAACACAAACATTCGATTGACTGTGCTTTTTTGAGATAAGCTTTGATTGCAACTCCAACCAATTTGTCTTGGCA